>NW_010175073.1:0-5397 GCF_000695765.1 Mesitornis unicolor
GTGTTGGATAGATGTGCTTAGCAGCATTTCTCAACAGGAGCTGAGACTTGATAGATAAGGGCTAGACTACAAGCAGAAAATTCAATGAGAATATGCACATATAAATAAATAATGAATATGTAAACTAATTTGTTAAAATCATTTGCATAACCTGCCTTTTCTAGGAAATAATAATGAATATGTATACCCCAGTAGAATAAAAACCCTTTCCGAATTTTTATGAAGGTGTGCGAGTCTTGTGGTGAGGCAACTGCCCCTCACACCCATCACTGTTTCGTCTTTGCTTTATAATAAACCAAAGTTATGATTGACATTATGAAGTGAGTCTCGTTTCTCACAAAATTGGTGACCCCGACGTGATCACCCCGCTGCGGGGGGTTCCAGAAGATCTCAACTACGGGAGGTGTCCCACCGATTTTGTCTGCACAATTCGGATGTTGGGACCACAGCGGAGTGCGGGTGATAGAATACAACAACTGTGAGGCAAAGGCAAGGTTGGAGCTCCCCGGTTGTCGCAGCTTGGCCCAGAATTCTCGTGCACCAAGACCCAAATAAGAAAAAGGGACTCTAAGTATTACTCGGTTGGGCGGTAATAGAGGTCAGTGCATGGTGTGTGTGTGAGACGTGACTCAGACCATCTGAAGTGACGAAGAGAGAGTGGAGTCCTTCTGGCCGCGGTTCCATCCCTCCGCGAGGAGATCGGCCGATTAAGTGACGATGTGAGAGTTGTGAAAAGAGTGTTCGGACCTCACTGTAGGGTCAGTCGGAAGATAGGAAGAAGGGACCTCAGGGATAATGGGACAGGGTACTACTAAGAGAACAGGTCCCAGGAAAAAAGGGAGCAAACAGATGCCTTCTAAGATACTCTCGGACGATCCATTGGGGTGGGGTTGAAGTTGGCAAATAAGGAAGATAAAACTGGTACCAGGAACAAAGATAAAGAAAAAAATCATACAGTACTGTATGATGGAATGGACTAAGGAGAAAATAAGGCCTGATGATCTATATTGGCCTCAATATGGATCATTTGAGGGGTGGATTTGTCAGGCTCTCAACATATATGTGAACAGTAAAAAGACATCCACCCAGGAAGAAAGTGATTATGCTACCTGTTGGAAGGGAGAGATTTGGCCAACAGAGACCAAAATTTTTAAAGTGAAGGAACAACAGAAACCTGAATCTGGGGAACCCGAGTGGGACCCCCAAGACCATTTATCCCCTCTTTACAACCTGACCCCGGCTGCACCTCCTCTGTTAAATACCACCCGTTCCAGGAGAACCAGGCAGTCAGCTCAGCCCCTTTCCCCCCTTCCACGAGAAGACAGTGAGAATGTGTTGGCAATGGGAGGGGCGGAAATGCAGCCTGGAAAGGAAATAGCAGAACAGGAACAGCTGGGGGTTCAAGTTAAAAATACTAGTGCCTCATTATACTCTTGCGAGACGTTCCCCTTGGAGGGGTCCAAGGGGGAATGGGGTTCGTAAATGCCCCTTTAAATTCCACTGAGGTATGGAATTTCAGAAAGGAGACTAAAACCCTATTGGAAGACCCTCTGGGGTTGGCAGAACAGTTAGACCAATTTCTGGGACTTAATGTATATACATGGGAAGAAATGCAATCAATTATGGGCATCTTGTTTTCAGCGGAGGAAAGACAAATGATTAGAGCTGCTGGAATGAGGGTTTGGGAAAGAGAGAACCAACAAGGCCCTCCTGGAGATCAAAAGACGCCCATGGTAGCCCTAATTGGAACCACAGTGTTGTGGCTGACAGACAACACATGGCAGACTATCGCACCCTAATAATAAATGGAATTAAAGAAGCGGTCCCTAGGAGTCAAAATGCCAATAAGGCATTCAACAACCACCAGGAAAAAGACAAAACTCCGACTGCTTGGCTAAAAAGATTAAAGGAAAATATGCAGCAATATTTGGGAACAGATCCCGACAGTCAGGAAGGGCAAACATTATTACGAGTAAATTTTATAACTCATGCCTGGCAGGATATCAGAAAAAAAAAAAACCTAGAAAAACTGTAAGATTGGCAAGATAGAGGGGTACAGGAACTACTCAGGGAAGCACAAAAAGTATATATCAGGAGAGACTCTGAAAAGGCTAAAACAAAGGCCAAGATATTAGTTGCCACCATGAGAGAATCCAATACAATATTACATCCCCAGACTCTGAAAGGTTTATCAAAATTAGCCCCCAGAAATTCTGAAAATAAGAAATCACACTCTCAGGAAAATAATCAAAGGGAGAGACCAGACAGGAATCCCGGAGAGTGTTTTTATTGTGGTAAGCCCAGACACTTCAAGAGGGATTGCATGAAGAGGCAAAGGGATTTGAAAATATTTGAGGAAGCTGAACAAGATTAGGGGTGTCAGGGGCTTTTCCTCCTGGGGAATGAAAATCGAATGGAGCCCTTGATAAAGTTAAAGTTAGGACCCCAGGAGGGAGTATTTGAGTTTTTAGTAGATACCAGAGCAGAACGAACATGCATTATAGAGGCTCCAGCAGGGCATGAAGCTAGTAGAGAAACTATTCATGTTGTAGGGGCAAAAGGAGAAGGATTTCAAGTCCCAGTAATAAAACAAATACAAGTAGAAAGTGAGACTAAAATGGCGATAGGGGATATGTTATTAGTTCCCAAAGCAGGATATAATCTTTTAGGAAGAGATTTTCAAATAGAATTAGGAATTGGGGTACTCCCAGAGGAAGGGAGGATGAGGGTGAGATTAATGACCCTACGGGCAGAGGACGAGGAGTTAATAAACCCTGAAGTATGGGCAACTGAAAAAGAGAAAGGAAGGTTTGAAATAAAACCCATAAAAGTAAATACAGACCGCCCAGAATATCCCATACAAATTAAGACAGTATCCAATCTCAAGAGAGGGGAGACAAGGATTAAAACCTTTTTTTTTTAATAGATAAACTAACTTCTCTTTTTTAAAAGATAAACTAATTAAGGACAGTAGCCTAGAACCTTGTATATCTCCCCATAACACCCCCATCTTGCCCATTAAGAAATCTGATGGCACTTTTCGATTGGTGCAGGATCTCCGGGAAGTAAACAAGTGAACTATAACAAGATTTCCCATAGTATCCAATCCATACACTCTATTAAACCATATCCCTCCATCTCATATTTGGTACAGTGCAATAGATCTAAAAGATGCCTTTTGGGCTTGTCCCTTGGCGGAGGAAAGTCGAGACTTCTTTGCTTTTGAATGGGAGGATCCCGAGACCAGGAGGAGACAGCAATTAAGATGGACAGTCCTTTCCCAAGGATTTACAGAATCCCCCAACCTGTTTGGACAGGCCTTAGAGGAGATTTTATTGGGATTGAGAGATCAGAATGAAGTGAGATTATTCAGTATGTAGAGGATTTATTGGTTACAGGGACAGGGGAGAAGGAAGTCAGGAAAACCACTATAGCCTTATTGAACTTTCTAGGACAAAAGGGGCTGAAAGTTTTGAAATGAAAACTTCAGTTTGTGGAGCAAGAAGTAAAATATTTAGGCCACTGGCTGGAAAAGGGGACAAAGAAATTAGACCCTGAAAGGATTAATGGGATATTGTCTCTTCCCACCCCAACAACGAAATGAGAAATTAGAAAATTGTTGGGTCTATTAGGATATTGTCGGCTGTGGATAGATGGGTATAGTGGATTGGTTAAATTTTTATACAAGAAACTCACAGAAGAAAACGTAAAATGGGATGAAAAAGATAACGAACAATTTACAAAAATACGGGAGACCCTGATCACCACCTCGGTTTTAAGCCTCCCTTCAGTGAATCAACCTTTTCAGTTATTTGTGAACGTTGAAAATGGGGTGGCTCATGGAGTACTCACTCAGGAATGGGGAGGAGCAAAAAACCCGTAGCATTTTTGTCAAAGTTACTGGATCCGGTCAGCAGAAGCTGGCCAGTGTGCCTGCAGGCAACGGCTGCTACCGCAATGGTAGTGAAGAAAGTAGAAAAATTACATCTGGGGGAAAACTAACGGCCTACACCCCTCATGCAGTTCGGAACGTCCCAAATCAGAAAGTAGATAAATAGTTAACAGATAGCAGGATATTAAAATATGAGGCTCTATTGATTCATGGCCCTGATTTAGAAATAGTTACTACGGCCAGTCAAAATCTGGCCCAGTTCTTATTTAGGGAAGCCAAAGAGGAAATTTTCCACGATTGTTTGGAGTTAATACAATATCAAACAAAGAGAAGGGAGGATCTGATGGAAATTGAATTAGAAGAAGGGAGGAGATACTTTGTTGATGGATCCTCTAGATGTGTAAATGGAAAAAGAGTTTCAGGCTATGCAGTAATAGATGGAGACAAAATGACAGTGACTGAAAAAGGAAAACTACCAGCACACTGGTCAGCCCAACGCTGTGAGTTCTGTGCCTTATACAGAGCTTTGTGTTTGCTGGATACCAATAGAGGAACGAGATCTACAGACTCGAAATATGCATACGGAGTGGTACACACATTTGGCAAAACTTGGGAGGAACGGGGATTATTAAACTCAAAGGGAAAAGCACTAATGCATAAAGAATTAGTAAAAAAGGTTTTAGAAGCCCTAAAATGGCCTAAAGAAACAGCAGTTGACCACGTACGGGGACACCAAAAAGGAACTTCTGATCTGATAAGAGGCAACAATTTAGCCGATCGGAGGCTAAAGAGGCGGCAGAACATTGGGGAAGAAAGGGTTATGGCAGTCATGGAAAAAATGGAGCCAGAGGAAATACCAAAATTCACAGACAGAGAAGAACAAGAAATGGTAAAAGTAGGAGAAACAGAAGATGAACAGGGGAAGTGGAAATTATTGGATGGAAGACAAGTGCTGTCAAAACTGCTAGCCCGAGAGGTTCTGTGCAGACTTCACAGGAGCACTCACTGGGGAACACGGGCTCTGTGGGACTAGTTTTACAAGTAACGGCCCGATACCAATGTCAAAAGGTAAATTAAAAGGTGTTATGACACACACCTCCTGGGGGCAGACATCTTGCTTTTAGGCCCTTTGAATGGGTTCAAATAGACTTCACTGAGTTACCGAAAGTAAACAGATGGAAATACCTGTTGGTAATAACAGACCAATTAACACACTGGGTAGAAGCCGTCCCAGCAGCTCAGGCAACAGCACATGCAGTCGCTAAAGTTCTGCTAGAAGAAATCACTCCCCGATACGGCACTATAAACTCTATCGACTCAGAAACTGGAACTCACTTTACTTCGCCCATAATCCAAGCAATAACGGCAAATCTCTACTTGTACAGTGACTACAGAAATAAGTCCTAAAATGTCAAACAACGCAAACAAAAAGACAAAGCTTATACAATTTTTAAGTCACAGTTTGCTGAATGGTAAATTTTTTTTTAGAGAAAAATGATTTTTTC
>NW_010175074.1:0-16959 GCF_000695765.1 Mesitornis unicolor
GAACACCACTTGTGACTGGCCTCCAGCTAGGTCATGTACATGTAGGTACATGTAAATGTAGGTACATTCCCCAAGCTTGACCTTTTTGGTAGCTGGTGTTTAGTGACCAGCAGACAGTTTGGAGGTGACTGGCAAAACAAATTTAGGGGAAGAATTTAGAAGAATTTAGCTTTCAGCTAACTTGTTTATAACTAAACATTTTGGATTATTAACAGCTACTTATGAAAGACGTTAAATGACATGGGGAGGACAAGAAGAATGAACAGAAATATAAAAGCTGTAATACTTCTTCTATTGAGACTATTCTGGTACCTGTTACAACCTGTGTTTCTCTGGCATGATCAAAAAGGACATACAGTAATGAAATCTCAAGGAACTTTTTAACAGTTTAAGGAGCAAAGGTATGCCAAAAATAAAGACAAAATAATTCTTAAAATAATTCAAATATAGTGAAGGCAAGAAAACCCCAACAATCTAACTGAACACCCAAGAGAGAGTAACCCAAAGCAGAATTAAAACAAACCTGTTCAGGCTCCATCCACAAAACCTAAGTCTCTGTATGCATGCACCTGACTCACTGACAAGACCCTTCAGGCTCTCAGCTGGGATTTCCGCCTAGCACCCCTGGCTTTTTACACACCTGCCCTAAGTCATGACAATCCTTTGCTCTTGACTTCCAAAAGTCATCACCCACGTATCCACCTCTCTTTCGCCTGTGCCAGGTGCTGGGTTGGACTCCTCAGTAGTCAGCTGTTAAAGCATGGTAAGACACTGCATAGAAGCTAAAACCTTAGTGCTGCCTTACCTTATGGAAAGTGGAAAGCTGCTCTATCCCCACTCTTATAGGGAGAAACTATGTCATTTCCTTCCCCTGATAAAAACCAGCTCTGATGGGTATGGGAAGAATCAATTGTTTTATTTGGTGCTGTCCCCAAGGCTTGGCATTCCAGGAAATAAGGTATCTCCAGAGCAGGACAGACAGGCTGAAGTCAGGACTAGGCACTGTGTGACTAACCTACGGGACCTTCCTGGGGTTGTTTATCACCAGTTAAGAATTTGAAAAAACCTCTGCCAGGAAGAGAAGGCGTTTCAGGCAACAGCTGATAAAAGATCTGAAAATCATCAAGACAACTGCCTATGAAATTCTTGCAAGAAAGCGTCAGTTAAGAAAATATTCAGAGGATGGCTGCCAAAATCCAGCCAACAAGAAGACCTTGTTTTTAAGAGGAAATGGAAGAGAAGCACTTTCAGAGAATAAGTTTCAGAAATCAAAAAGAAGAAAGGTTGAAGTGATGTGTGTCCACAGATCAATCCAGGCTGGAGGGATAGGTATCCAACAGAGTTCTTTGCTCAAATAACAGATCATATTGCTAAAAAGAAAAGCTTACTAATGACCTGATCTTAAAGTAAAAAGGCATTTCATGTTTGAGAATTCAGGAAATTCTATCCACAGTAAACCTTCATGGAGACATTTTTCTTTTTAAATTAACTTCTACAGATTTTCATTTTAACAGGCAGCCTTTCAGCACTTAATAATTATTAGCCCAGACAGCTTCGGTATCCACATATATTAAACTCATGCTCTAGTGGCAGCTCCAAAATGCCCCTAGACAGTTCAAAAGGAGACAAAAATCCACCGTTAGTCTTAAAGATTAACAAATCACATTGAAACACTAGACAATGAAAAGTCGAAATATTTTGTTGCAAAGGAAGCAGTAAAGAAGTTTCAAAATACAGTGATGTTCCTGAGGTCACAAAAATATTTTTGGGAAAACATTCTTGAGTGATTGCTAATGATGCCCTTGACATTATTTATTTAGGATCAGATGAACAAGGTGCTTTTTTAACAAGCAAGACAGAACTGACTTTGTCCTATAAAGGGCTCCCAGTCCAGCCTGATAAGTAAAAGGTGAATAAAGAAGTGTGCAATTGTGTAGGACTGAGAAAACAAGTATGCTAAACTCAGGATAGCCTAGATCTTACTCTGCCAGATAGAGGCCTTGCAAAACAGCTCAGTAAAAGCGACAAAGATTGTGTAAATGCCTTCACAAGTGATTTACACAGAACCTACCACCACAATGAATGACACAAGGCTGTCCCATGCACCTATAGGTTTACAATTCACACATAGTTTTACACTGAGTAGCAATGGCCATGGATAAGTGCTCAAAGTACATATTCAATATCATTTCTTAAACATACATTCCTGGAAAGCAGAAACCTCTCACAGTATTACCTTGCTTTGCACTTCAGCAACACTCAGTTTGAATGGGTCAGTGTTGCACCAGCCCTTGCCCTGTCCATTTCCAAGCTTCACTGAAAAAACTCTACTGCTTTGTTTGCTGAGATTCTTTTTTTTTTTTTTTTTTTAAGATAAATACAAAGGCAGACCATTCTGGGTGTATTCAAGCATGCCTCTCAATGGTTACTCTCCTCTTCTTATGCACATAGCTGAGCATTGCGGTTTACTTTACCTTTGACCAATCACCTAACCCATACTAATAAACAGCTCTTCATTATAACACAACAATAAAACTTAAAGATTAAAAACTCTGGATTCATAAAAAACTATTTCAAATGTCCTCACATGAACCTAAATCTTAATGCTTAATGAGCCTTGGGGCCCGTCTCTCTAAACTGGAGATGTGCCAAATCCATGATGCTGATAATGTTTTGGCTTTACAATGCAGAGCCTGAAAACCACAGAACACTGATCCCTTCTGACTTCAAAGCATGGGTCACATTCAAAACTTCAAGTAGGCCTGTGAAACTTTAATACCTTCTTAGTTTCCAGGAATAGGAAATTCAAGCAAAAGCCTAATTAAGGCTGGACATCCACTGACTTCTACAGTGGGGTATCTGGCAAGACAGAAGTCTCTGCACTGTACGCTACGCAGCCAAGTGCTAAACTGACACCAGGCCTATACTGCTGACAGGCAAGTAAAATAACATATCTGCAAAATCTTACAATCTACAAAGATGGCTGAGTATTTGTTTTCCCCCACCAAGTCTCCATAAGTGGCATGCCAATTTTACATGAATGACATTCACTTGCAAGAACAACTTGATACTCAACCAACCAAAAACCTGAAATACCACGTATACAATGACAGCTGATCTCCACACCTAAAGATACCACTGACTCTGAAGACAAAGTTACACTATTCCATAATGTCACCCTTGCACTGATCTGGCACATACCCAACCCTTGCTGAAAACAGCATTCATGTCAGCCCAAAGCTTGGTCAGATGCACTGTAACCATGATGCAAGCCCAAAGAAACTCTGCTCTCTCAGAAGAAGCAGCTCATTCATCATGAATGACATGATGAGCACAATCTAAGGAGACTTCTTATTTATAGATGCAAATTATTCTCATGACAGAGTAAATTATAAATTCCATTAAGTAATTCCTGATCACGATCATTTTCAGTTCACTCAGCTTTATGACCACGCTTCACTTTAAATACTATTAAATACTATTATTTGCGGCTGAGGGAGCTGGGTCTCTTTAGCTTGGAGAAGAGGAGACTGAGGGGTGACCTCATTAATGTTTATAAATTTGTAAAGGGCGAGTGTCAGGAGGAAGGAGCCAGGCTTACGGAGCACTGGACCAGGCTGCCCAGAAAGGCTGTGGAGTCTCCTTCTCTGGAGACATTCAAAACCTGCCTGGATGCGTTTCCTCTGCAAATTAGTTTAGGTGATCCTGCTCTGGCAGGGGGGTTGGACTGGATGATCTTTCGAGGTCCCTTCCAACCCCTAAGATTCTGTAATTCTGTGAAAATAATCTGCGTGCCTAACTTCTCACTTTTTAAAATTTAAAAGTAAAACCTAAAACCTTTCTTGTACTTTTTAAAAGCATATATTCCTAACATGCACAGTTGAAGGGAACTGCTTTTCCTACATATTGTCCTATACAAGAACAGTGTAAAACTTTTTCCTTAATTCACTATACATACTGCATTTTATACAGATTACTTAAAAACAATAAATTTGCTCTTTCAAAACATAGTCAAAGAATCGTAGTTTCAAACAATAAGCATAATTTCTGCACATCTTACTAAGCTGCATAACACCATGTGTTAATATACAAAATACGTGTTTCTTAAAAAACAAAGAAAAGTTTGGGAAAATGCTCATAAGTTGATATCCAGAATTGTATATGCAAATGACATCCATCTTTAACCACATTCAGCTATTCCTCTTTCACTTTTACATGCTTACGCCATGAATTCTCAAGGTATGCAGTTAAATATTCATTAGAACTTTTATGCTTGAGCAAAATCAAAGCTTTATTATGCCTGTATTTACTGCTATACATCGATTTACATACAAACATAAAGCAGACATGCAGCTAAACTGTTGTATATACAGAACTCAAGGTATTACACACAATCATGACATTGTTGGACCCTACTGCAGAGCCAAATAATTTCTGATAATATCTAAATCTGGATTCAGTTTGGGTTTCTTCTTTAAGGTTCTTTGCCTAGGATCCATGTCCCAGCTGTTGTTACTCTTCTTTACAGTTTGGTCCTGTCCCTGACATTAGACTCTCATTGTCACCAATACTAACTTTTGGGGTGGCTGGACTCCTATTACTGTTTGATTCCAGATAAAGTCTGAGAGAAAATATGATCCAAATTGCATCTCAAAAATCCTTATAGATATATTGTATATACATCACCCCTGAATAGTCACATCAAAGTGAGTAAATAACTTGAATTTTCTGAGTGTTACATCCCTACATCATCTCTAACTGCTGAATACTCAGTGTGAAAGAAGAAATCCTGCCACAGCAGAGCTGGGCAAAGGAAGGTGGATGGCAGGGAGAACAGAAAGGAACTGCTCACCTTAAAAACACACTTGCAAGAATATTAGAGCAGTAACAACTGGGCAAGGTTGCAGGAAGACATACACATTTTTGTCTTCACATAGTAATTATTAAACTTATTAAAAGCAATTGTTACATAGTTAGAAATAAAAGCAGCTTCAAATTCCTTATCTGCTGTTTCATAAAAGCACCCAAATCAGTGGGGCAAGTCGATGGAGACAACATACACTTTTCCTCTTGCAATGAACCTTCATTCAAACGTCTGAATCTGTAGAACAGGAATACCTAAGCATTGCAACAACCAGATCTAATTTATTCCTGATTAATCCTCTAGCTTCTTATGATATTTGGGTCAAACCTAAATGTTAAAGCTATGTAACAAGGAGAAAAAAATATAAATAAAAAGAACAGCATGTGCTAGAAGAGAAATTGGGGGTTTCTAGTGCTATTTCCTGCTACTGTGGTGTTGTATTCCTTTCCACCATGTCCCCAGGAGGGCACATTTGCCCACCATGCAGGAGCGTAGCCAGGAAACTCCTCAGTCTTTGCATATGAGAATTTAATACACAAACCAAGAACAGAGCAACAATTGCCTCCGCCTACCTATGATGTCCCTTGCCGAAATCACCATTTGCACCGATGTCAGACAGCTATGCTAAAAAGCCATGAACTAATTTCAGACAAACAGAAGCCACAGTCACTAGCTTCTCAGCACAGCTGGGTGAACAATCAGAGCCGGCACTGTCAGGGCAATGGCACAAGCGGGCTTTCAAATATCCAGACAGAAGGAAGGGCTTGTGTTACTCTCATCTGTCAGCTTGCTGCTTGATGGCATCCTGCATTGTTTAAATATGGTCTTCAGCTCCTGGGTTGAGTGTGGCAAGCTATAAAAGTGTCGTAATGAGGCCAGACCTAGATGCCAGCCACAGCGCAGACACTACCACAGAGGCAGGCACGAGGCTTGTGGGTGGTCTGTGGGCTGCTCAGCTAAGTCAGGCCAGTGGTCCATAACACGTCCCTCGCAAGAGACCAAGCTTTTGGCATTGCAGAGTTGTATTAGCTTTTATTTATTAAAATATATGCATAGTTGCTAGACATGAATGAATCATTTATAACTGGTGTAGTGATGTCTGCCTGAGTTTGCAGGATGTGTAGGCCACAGACATCAGGATCAACTGGGAGGAGGCCTGGCACTACTAGGACTAAAGCTCCAACAATCCTGCTCGAGGCATGGACAAAGATTTCTCCTGTGCACAGGGCCTGGCTGACTGTTTAGGATATGGACTCTGGCATGGTGGCTACCCCTCATCCCCTCCCTTCTGCAAAACACCTGCCAAGTCAGAGGGTAGTTTGAGACATGTTTAGGAGACTCAGGACATATTGGCTGCGTCCCCATTCCTGACATCAACTTCCAGTCCTCTAGCTACTGGAATCCCTCAGGACCCGAGCTTGCTTTCAGTCCTAATCACAAAATACAACAGGCAAGGAAACATTGAAACAGCCATGTGGAGGTAAGCACCACTCCACGCTCACATGGACATCACCCACACAAGTGTCCAGCTATGAGCTGCCAGTTAATTACACTAGCAGTGAGTATACTTTTGTTGTTGGCCTCATAATTTGTTCATCATCAGAAAGCCAAACTTGAAGGCCAAACTGGTGGGTCCCTGGTTAATGCTCCGGAGCGTACAGAGTTTTATCCACTAGCCACAGCTCCCAGGAGCAGGGTACAATAGAAAGGTCATGGCCTCTCAGATTTGAGGTTGAGGAGACAGATCCTTTCAGATCAGTTTACACTGATCCACTGGTGGTAAATAAAGACAAACCATTTGCCTAACATCACAGAGCAATTTAGTAGTATAACCAGTTGGTGTTCCTTGGCCTGCTTATGACTGGAGCTCACAGCCTCTTAAGAAATACATATTTATGCATTTCATTAGCAAAACATTAGTTAGTTAAGCTTTACACCTGAAAAATTTACAGCAGTTAAATCAGACTACATCTTAATTGCAGATAAGATCACAATCTAATCTGGAAACACACATCCCTTATTTTTCAAGCAACACAATTCAACTTTAACATTTTAAGAGCACTGTGAAATGATTCAGCACACAGTACTTCCCTTGAACACACAGAGAGATCTTGTGCAAGAGGCAACCCTTAAATACAAAGAGGTAAACTACACACTCCTTCCGAGTTACGCAACTTCTGATCAACAATAACAACTACTTCCCTCCTCCTAAAGCCACTCCTCAGCAGACATGCAACTACAGTCAAACCAGATAATTTCCTTTTATTTTTTTCCCCTTTTAACAGCTAAAGTTCAAGCTGTTTGAATAAAGACACCAGTGAGATATACAACAGTATTTACACAGGTTTCAAAGCTATCATAAACTACCTAGAGCTGAGTTACAGGATATTAGCTCAACTCTCATTTCCAAGTTCCAGTACCTTTCATTATATAAAACTTAACCAACAGCTGCAGTGGTCCAGCTAAGCATCTCAGGAGATGTCATTTACAAATTTCAATATGCATTCAGTTCTGCACAAGTTTCATGCTTCTGGGGTGCAAAGACAGCTTTTTACCAACCTCAGTGACAACCTTGCATGCCCAGGGTGAGAAATCAGTCCATACAAGTGATTCAGGTCTCAAACTCCTGACATCCTACGTGGGATTTTCAAAGAACTATGGGCATTAGGGCACACCCAAATTGCTCTTAAAAGTCACCAGTTTTGGGATTTAAGCCCACAACATGCTTTTGGAAGACTCAACCTAAAAACTGGCTACTAAAACCAGAGAGAAAAGTGCAAAAGCTAACTTGCATCTCTTGTCCAAAAATTACAAAACACGTTATTCAAATACACCTTTAGGTAAAATTTAGAGGATGTCTGACCTTTCCAGAAACTATAAAAGCAGCTGAGTATTGATGGTATTCAGATGGCTCACTCTTGACAGTGCTCAGACCTAAAGCTGGTCCAAAAATGCCTCACTGCAGCAAAGATGTCTCCAGGCAGGTGTGGAACACCATTTGCCAATCCGTGGTTAACATCTTAAATTAAAGGAAATCCAAAAGGAAACATCATTTTTACTTTACATAACTCAACTAAGGAGCTAGGGAGTGAGGGAAGCACTTTGCAAAACCTGTTCTCTTTAAGCTACATTTCAATCCTCACCATAACAATAGCTTTGGCACTGAAATGATGCTGCAGCGAAATACCAGCGTGCAAAATGTCAAAACTCACAAACGGAAACCAACAATAGGATGTACTAGCTGAAGTTCATTTCAGCTTTAGGCAAGACTGTATCCAAATCTCAAAACTGTAAGTGTTACTTACTCACACAGAAGAATGCCGTTTTCTAATCCAGAACGAAAGTCTTTCTCACCAAAACTTCTGCCCGTCACTTGCTGCAGAAGAGTAAAGGGAAACAGAAGAGTGACATCTGTGAGAAGGTGTACTTCACAAGAGCAATTCAGAACATTCAGTTAAAGCATCTGCTGCATAGGAAATATCTAAGCTTTACAGGCCTTGCCAAAGGACTGGGGTTTGTCCCTCAAGCAGCTTCCTCCTTCCCATTTCATGGAGCTATTTGACACATACAACAAAGTATTCGCTCTGGCCAGTACAACTACAGATTATAACAGACCTGTTCTGTAGAAGTTAAAAACAAAACCTGTAAACTAAAACCTACAATGTAATCTTCAGAATATTTTAAAAATTTTATTCTGTAGCATTTTGAATTTTAAAGCTATAGGAATAATGGCTTTAAACTGGAAGAGGGTAGATTTAGACTAGATATTAGGAATAAATTCTTACTGTGAGGGTGGTGAGACACTGGCACAGGTTGCCCAAGCAAGTTGTTGATGCCCCTTCCCTGGAAGTGTTCAAGGCCAGACTGGACAGAGCTTTGGGCAACCTGGTCTAGTGGGAGGTGTCCCTGCCCATGGCAGGGGTTGGACTGGATGATCTTGAAGGTCCCTTCCAACCCAGACCATTCTGTGATTCTGTGATCATGAAGTCAACTGTGAGCATGAACACAAACGTGGTGGAAGCTGAGGTTCAGGCACCTACTCACAGTTACAGCCTGTCAGGGGTGCTTGGACCAGGAGGGACTTTCTGCATTACAAGCTCCTAAGCCAGTCTGTGCTGCTTAGAGGTGAACCATCCAGGAATCCCAGTCTCACCTGAGGGTGCAGGATGCTACAAGCATGACTGAACCCCTGTTTATGACTGACTACCATGTTGACAATGGCCTGCCATTCATCCTCAAATTCATTCTCAAGAGATTATGTGTTCAGTTAATAGTAAAGAATACTTTTTATTAACACCAACAAATATATAAAAATAGTCGCTATGTTTGGAGAGCATACAAAACAGAGAAACAAACAAAGCAAAAGAGCCTGCCAGTTTTTAATTGTCCTTCTGGAGGCCTTCTCCTCACCCAGCCAAAACATTTACCGGATGCTTATAGATTTCTCATGGCTTGCATCCAGTCTTTCAGCAAGACCTTGCTCTGGGCATTGCTTCCACCATAAAGAACAGTGACTGGGAGACATCTCTCCTTACATCCCCATTTTCTCCTTGCTGTTCCATTCAGATACAAGACCCTTCCTCTCCCAGTTTCCTGTCATAAAGACAGCAATTTATAAAAACTGACAAGTTTGGCACTTTCCCATGGGATTAGCAAATGCACCAGCTTCACAAACACTGGTTATAGCTACACACAGTCTTAGACAGAGAACACCACTTTTTTGAATTGAAGTGCAAATGCAAAGCCTAAAACCTAACCCTCCACTTGATTATAAACTTATTGTTTTTGTCAATGTGAAGGAATTTCTTCCAGCAAATTGGTATGACAGTGTGCAAACTTTTAACACCCCATGAAAAGTGCATCACAAACACATCAGCTGACAATCATACTTTACACAAATGCATAAAGCAGAGTAAGGCCCTATGCTGCTCTCATCCCTCAGAAGAACCCAGATGCAACTTGCCAGTAGTAAATGACCTCTAATCTGAACTCTCTCTAATCGTAGTAAATCATCTCTAATCTTGATCTTCTGGGACAGAAGGGAATTGTAACAATAAAACCATTAGCATTTGGGATGAATGATAGACAGAGCACATCAAAACTGAGTTTTATTTCATCCATAAATAAAGTACTGTACAGAAAGGAGTAGGAAGACCTATTTCATAAGAGCCTAACTGGCAATGTTTTTTTCATCTATGCAGGGGGAGGGGGATGGGGATATAGTAATGTTACATCACTCCTCAGCATCAAACACTCCAGCTATGGAAGTTGATCTTCTAATGTGTTTGTTGAACACCCTCGTTCAGCACGGAGCAGTACTGAAACTGTTAACACAACTCAAGTAAGAATCTGCCTGCCAAAAGTGGTCACCTGAGGGCTGCTGTCATGATGTGATGATGTAGGAAGGTTTCACACATCATTTCTGGCCACATGACTAAAATAATGAAATGCAAATGCACAGCTGGAACAACAATTTATCCAGCAAGAGGCACAACAAAAACTGTGAGGAAACAGGTGAGGAAAGACAGGAAGGTCCAGGAACAGTGCACGTCTGTTTGAAAAGGAACTGAAAGTAAATGAGGCATGGAAAGGTTTAAGCCTGTTCTAAATGATCCAGCTGCAGAGGGGAAACATTAATCAGCTACAAGTCTCCTGATATAGCCAATTAAAATGTAAGAACAATTCAACAGAGAAAGGCTGAAAACTAAAAATAAGCATGAAAATGACATTATAAATGACAAAGATTTGGGGACCGAAAAGGGACCTGAGAGGACCAAGAAGCTGGGTCCACCTTTTCCAGAGGAAATTAGAACTCAGTTTCTTGGCATATGCACACATGCTGTCAGCAGGAGGCCACTTTGGGCCATACCCTCAAGAACCGCTACAGCAGGCCCACAGGCCAGCCTCCCACAGGTGTCTGAGATAACCTTTGCTCAGCACACTGACAGCAGGAGGAGTGAGGATTTTGAGTAGCTTCACGTAAAAGGATTGGCACTCTTATTTGCAGAGTCCCACATAGCTAAGAGCATACTACAGTCTGCCCAAACCGTTGTAAAAAAAGGAAAAATACGCATTAGCTGTGGTAACGCTAAACTGTTGCATGTGTTTCAGGACCATGTTCACGTTGTTAACCTGTTTGTTGTATCCTGCTAGCTTATCTTTCCACCTCTGGAAAAAAGCCTCCAGTTTGACTGTTGGATGAAACCCCAAGGTTAAAAGTACAGACTAGCATGCTTGGGCAGTACAGGGGGGAGGAGGATACATGGAAGAGTCCCTATTCACTTCTGCAATGCCACTACACTGTAATTCTCTGCAGTGCAGGGGTACCAAAGCTAGCACAAAGCATCTTAAAGGCAAAACACAGGCTGTTTCCTGCTAGTGATTACTAAAAACCCCTGCCATTTCCTTAAGTTCTATAAAGCTGAGAAGAAAAGAGCCGTCCTTCCATATCATACTGTAACTTTAAAAATAGAGAAGCGAAACAATATGATTTATTTTTGTGCTTCATTTATGTGAGGAAGAGTTGTTTTTATTCATCATCTGGATGATATTTTCTTCTCTGTAAAAAGCTGCGAGCATCTTCAAGCAGGGCAATTATCTGACTGCCAGACGTGTTTCTCAGTTTCACTGCCACTGAACAGCCCAGAAAACTAATGTAAATGAATAATAAAAGTTTTTCCAAACGGAGTATTAGCAGACTAAACCACAGCACATTGACTTTCTATCACAAGATTATGGCAACAACTTTAGTATTTATTTACGCACAGTAACAGTTCTTATATACAGTATTGTTGCTGATTAATTCCTTTGTTCTATGCAGCTACGCATGCCACTAAATTTATGTCATCAACGATGGCTGCCATCCAGCCACTAACCAGTGCCATATTACACAACTCTATTTTCACTAAGCTTCAGTTCACATTGTTTTCCTTGCATTCTGTATTGCTGCTGGTGCTTCCCGAGATGGAGCTCGCAAAGCCTCTGGTGTTGAAACAGCTTAAGGGCATGAAAAAGAAAAGGTGACAAATTAGTGAGCAGATGCTGGCCTCAGGTGAATTTATCTCAGCCAACAAGATATAAGTAGTTGAATAAACACAAGGTCATTAGGGTCAACACTTTAGCTTTATTTCCTATGTGCACCTCTGAAAATAGCATGTAAAGCAGTGAACAAAAATACAGACACAGCAGGGAGAGATCTTTGCTACTCATTACACATTTTGGAGAGCTCATGAAGCATGACAGCAAAGAAGGACATTCAAAAACTTCGGTGGGCTGTTCATTTCTTTCTACATGTATATGCTGTGTTTCCATTTTATTCAATCACTGTTTTCCCCTACATCATTTTTACTTAAATGAAGAAATCCCACCCTGCTACTTAACTAGAAAACATACTGCTTCAGAGATATGTGAAAGTAAAGCTTAAACTGTAATAATCACAGGTACACAACAAGAAAGCATTGGATCATACAAGCAGCAGGCAAACACAA
This sequence comes from Mesitornis unicolor, assembly GCF_000695765.1. Taxonomy (NCBI): domain Eukaryota; kingdom Metazoa; phylum Chordata; class Aves; order Mesitornithiformes; family Mesitornithidae; genus Mesitornis; species Mesitornis unicolor. The sequence continues at coordinate 12,352 of NW_010175074.1, forward strand.
GCCATCAAAAGAAGTATGACAGGTTTTAGGGCATCAGGATTTGGCACCTCTAGAGTAATGAATTCCTACTTCCTCATTTTCAACATATAATTTGAGCTAATAGTGTGAATATGCAAGTTAAATTCCTTTTACATAGAGCATAGACAAAATATTTCTGAACTAAACAACACTGATAAATTCAAAGCCAGCTTCACATTTGCAGACCAGAATGGTACCACATTGCTACGCCAGCAGAATGGGACTTGGAGACCCTTTGCTGGCTCCTGGTTCTGCCATGTCCTGCACACGTGGACACAATGCAGCATCAAGGCACTAGCTCCTTCTCTCTTACTCCCCAGCAGAAGGGCTTAAATTGCTAATATCACATCAATATAAGCCAGCCCTGAAGAGGTTTATTACCAGTATCAGGAAGCTCGATGATTTAGCACAGACAAACTTGAAGACTGTGTGAATGGAGCTTTCTGAGAGTAACAAACCCTGGTCTAGGCATACTCATCTTTCAGAAGAGCTGAATGATGACCAGCACTCTGCAGAAAGCTTTCCAAGGCATTACAGTGTTGATTAAAAAAAAACAACCCAACAAAACTCAATAAAAGGGTGAAGAACTTCAGTACCTTTAGTGTGTACTTCTACTCTCAAGGACAGCATGAGCTCAGGATGACTAATGTAGCCAGCAGTGAACCACCTGAAATTCTGTGGTAGGGAACCTGAAAATTTAAAGAATGCATGGAGGGAAGCAGGGAGATTTCACACTTGGGTAGGAAGATCAGTCTGCAAAGAAAGCACTTAACTTTATTTATTTTTACATCTTTCATTTTCTGGCCACTTAAGTTTAACTGCAATTTGCAAAGTTCACTAGCCATGCTGAAGTCCTCTTTGTTCTCCTCTGGCTATTCACCCTGTACTATTCTTTAAAAAAGCCAGGGAGTTGACTCGTTCTTTTTCACACTTCATAGAAACTCCTTTTTTTTTCTGGGAACAACAGAATAAAATAGAGAATAGCACATTCTCCTCCATTTGCTTTAAATTTCTGCCTGCTACACTGTCAGGTGTGCTGACAGCTTGGTGTCAACATGTAGCACTGGAGAACCAAACCCACTGACACAAACATACTCCCAGCACCTCTGGTGGACCCATTTTTAAGTCCTCACCAAGCAAATTATTTCTTTGCTACATGATGCCAGTCAGTGCCTTTTCCATGAAGGGAGAGATGACTGAAAAACCAGAACAGCTGATTTTTTTCCAATTCTTTGCATAGTTTAGTTGAGGAAATGATCCTATGAATGCATTTATATTTAATGTGCAGACTAAAATAACAGGTTGAGTCCGTACTCCATTTAGGAAACATGACAAAAAAAATACAGAAAGACACAAACCTAACAGAAACTTTCACCTCAAGCCTCCACCATCCCTGTTAAACACTTCTGATTCAGGACTGATGTCCCTCTTCCCATTAAACAGGAATCTACCAAGATGAAGACAACAGAGCTCCATTGCCTCTCAAGACAAGACAGAAACCAACCCTGAACTGGCACAGAGCAGCACTGCTCTGTGCACTCAGGCCTTGAGTTTAGCAGGTCTTTGACAAGACCCCCTCAGTGCTTTGGTACACACCATCAAGAGAAGAGATCAGCCTCTGAGCATCTGCACTGCAACTCTGCCCGCTGAAAGGCCAAGATATGATGGGAGAAGACTACTGCAAGCAAAAGAGGCTTATTGCTGCTGATAAAGCAGTGGCATGGCTATATTCCACCTTTCCCCATCCACACACCATTGCCATCAGCAGCTATTACCTACCTAAGGCTTTAAAGCTATGCCTGGGAAGGTTTTGTCCTTGCTAATCCTGCGCATCGTCAGAGCTTTCCTCACTGATATTAGTCATTGCTAACAGTAGTATTACACACACAGGGTTGCCATACGTTGTTTGGATTTATGATCTTGCAGAGCTGCACACATGTCTCCCAGGACATCTGGTAGTATAATGCCGCTTGGCTGGCAAGCTGCTAAGGAGCGTTAAAATTTCGTGATAGACTACAATCAGCATCCTTTTTCATCTCCCCTCCCTAATGCTGTTTGAATACATTCCCAAGTGCATTGTCAAATGCTGCAGCCTTCCCTTTGGGGTAGGGTGGGGAATAAAAACGTTTCATTCAAGGTTGAACATTTTGTGGAGAAAGAACCAAGATGGGCAAGAGAGAACTCACAAGTGACTTCTATCAGACTTCTCCTGGCTGCAGTGCAAGTCCTGAAAGCTTCACCAAGCAGCAGGTCATCTGTTACGTTGAATTTGTATTTGACAGTCAAATTGCTCTTGCATTGTTGTTTTATGGGCAACCAGGTTCTTATCTGCACTTCATGCAGTATTATCAAAATCAGATACCAGATGATAGACAGAACACCCTAAGATACCTGGTTTCAATCAGTGGTTCAATTTAGGGCTCTTTTTATTGCTAAAACAAAAAGAAAATAAAAAATAAGGTCTGTATGAGAAAAACTTAGTTCCTGTACTATGGGATCCATTATCTCTTTGTCAGTTTAAATGGGAATTAAAGAAGGGGAGGGTTGTAGGCTCTTGTAATAGATTTATCTGTCAAGTTTTCATCCTTCTCCTTGATTGTGGAAAAGGAGGAATGAAGCATTATTTCATGAAAACAACTTGTAGTTGATGGAATCTACATCTTACCATAATTATACGTTCTCTAGCTCTGTACTCTTTCCTGCAAAAAGATGACCTCATGCTGGCAGTCAGAGGAGCAGAGATGAGGATTAGCAGGTACAATGTGGAGTTAACAAGTGCAACAATGCAGAAGGCAAGAGCACAGAAAGCAAGAGCACAAAAGGCACCTCCTGAACCTGAGGCCCTCATTCAATCTACTCAAGGTCATCTGGAGACCCTGGCTTCGCTCCTCTACACTGTCTGGAGAAAGTTCCCTTTAGGCAAACATTTTACTACTGCACCACCTACCCAGTTCATGGTAGTTCCTGCACCTTTAAAGGAAAGAGGAGCAGATGACTAATAATTACTAGCTATCACGAACACCTTTTCCCAAGGTCTTATTTTGTTACCCAACCAGGCTAAACAAGCAGTCTGCTCACTGGAAAATGAAAGGCTGCCTAAAGTCATTATGAGTTTTCCAATCTCTGTGGTGTGATCCCCTGGGGCTTGCCATGGGCAGACAAGTACTGCCTTCTGTCGTCCCTCTTTAGTTGCATGCAGAATAAAAATGTATACATGAAACTACTCTCAAAAGCAGTAACTACTGTTTTAGCCTTTATTATTTCTCCAACGTGATGCTTCTTAAAGCTGGAATCACTGCTGATGGAGAGAGAGAGGTAACTGGAGCTCTGGCTACTATATTCGGGGTAGCTGTCAGACCAATACACATCAGCCTCACATTTTATCACCAAGCCAAAGTTTTTTTAGCAAAGGCCAGGAGGAATTTTTTCCTTTGCCTCACATTGATTACACTAGCAACTGTTGAGCAAAACAGGAAATTGGGTTTCTGGCCATCTCTAAAAGAGCAAAGAATTAGAGTAGACATTGTTTTATCCTTTAACTTTTTCTAGTTGCATTATCCCACGGTCTTGAAAAACTGTTCCTCCAAAATATATGCTACACTGCATCATCTGCATATTGAAACTGAAGCATCTGCTAATAAAACCCTCTACTTTCTCTCCTCCAGTTTTAGGAAGTTTAGACAGTCCTGAATTAGAAATGTTTAAAGCTCTGTCAACTGATTGCAGCTGCAGAGGCAGAGCAGACTCCTCCTTGAGCCCAGTGTCTTGTCTCACCCTCAAAGCAATGAAAAGATCAACAGCTCTGTAGGAGATGATGGGATCACTGCAGAATCTAGATTTTTTAATCCTCACTTCACACTGCTCTAACCTATTTTACATTATTGCTGCATTTGTGTTTTACAAGACCACTGCACTACTTCCTCTTGGACGAGCAAATTTTTGACACCAGTGTGTTGCTTTTTGCCAGGAATGTGCGTCTTGGCAGACAACTTTAAAACTATGCACATTACAAGTTGGACAGAGACAAGAATACAAACATACAAGAAGCTGCAAGTTAGAGAGCCCCAGCACTACAAGCACTTCAGATTGTTATTAACCACTGTCAACAGAGAGACTACCAAAACTCAGTCATTACCCCAGCTTTTGCAGTGGAAGATGTCTGCTAGGAGACAACTTTTTGAACAAATTAGGTGTTCACTTGAGCAAACCATTACTGAATTTAACCAGCTGTTCAAAGATGACAATGTCTTCAGGTCTCAGTGGAGCCTCTGAAACGCCAATGATGAGCATCACTAGGCACCAGTCTACCTTGAAGCTTTTAAATTTAATGTCATCAAGTCATATCAAGTCAAGTCCATATGTAAAGTGTCCCATTTACAGTCTGTACAATTTAAATATATATATATAAAAGTATAGCTTAGCAAGGCATTTTAAGATCTGGTTCTCCAGACAGTAAACCTGAAAGCCCAGAGCAAGCAAAGCAGGAAACTATCTATGGGGTATAAGTCAATTCATACAAACACCGCTGACAAGTGTGATTCAATCTACTGTCAATATAACTCTGCAAAACTTTGCTACTTTCAAATAAAG
>NW_010175074.1:17041-66570 GCF_000695765.1 Mesitornis unicolor
CAGCAGGAACAGAGCTGTGTGCCACAGCTCTGCAGTCACTTGCAAACAAACCGCATAACTACCAGCTTCTAAACAGGAAAAAAAGTTCATTTCAAAAATCATAGAGTGAAGAAAAATGACCCACTCTCCTGCAGAAAGAAGGCTAACCTCGATTCAGTCATACATTTTTAAGACCTTCATTAATACCTCGTTGGAAGTAGATCTATTTTGTTCCTGCCTCCATAGAGACAGAGGTAAGAAAAAGCATTAACACTCTCAATGCTTTTCCAGCTAAATCAGTTTTTAAACATCATTTGGCTACAAAGCAAGGAGGGAGCTATATTCACAGCTCAGCCAAGGAGCAGCAAGGGCCACCTGCTCCCTAGTGGCAGGTGAGCCAGGAGACAAGGGTGGCCCCAGCACAGGCTGTGTCCTCATGGATGGGACACAGTTGCACAAAGCATGAACTGACAGGAAACGCCAGGTATTCGTGACAAGGTCCATCCACAGCATCAGACACTGCAAAGTGATGAACTGTGTCCAGAATATGTCCATGGACTCCAGTCAGGTGCAAAAGGAGATGAGGACAGAGACAGGCCTGGAAACACAGCTACAATGTGGGTCCAAAGTTCATCCAGAAGCCAGGACTAAAGACAAGGAATGTACACAGCATACAACATACGTAGTACAAGGGGTCCATCCAGGAGATAAGGTACCTACCTACAGCATCATGCTGCACGCTAACAGCAGCAGCTCCAGGAGCACCTCTGAAGCCATGACAAACCTGACCAGTGAGCAAGAAACAGAACGAGCAACCAGAAGGCTCACTCTGCAAATGCTGTTTCTGCTGCCAGATACTCCAGATACCAATGGAAATGGTAATACCCCTGCAATCCATGACAATTGCTGGTTCTCAATGACACTGATTCACTTTACCAATCTTATGACAATGGAAAAACCCCTTTCTCTTCCCCTCACATCTTGCACGAGAACTGGAGAGAATAACACATCCACAGAGAGAACACTGCCATAAAGGAAAAAACAAAACCAGAAGAGAAATAAGAAGGTATGCTGAAACAGGACAACTATTTATCTCCAAATTATGATGGCATTACAAGCAGGACAGAAAGCCTACTGCAGCCTCCACTGGAGTAAACTGGTTTTCTCTTCTCCTTGACTCTGCTCCATGCCTCCTGTGTCCCAAACCCTGGAGAGGCAATATCATGGCAGAAGAAAATGATGGTTGTCATTAATGCTCCAGACAAGAGAAACACCTAAGAATAGTTAGAATCAACTGATGTTTTAGAGCTAGTGGACATGCTATGATGGTACATTTGAAGAAAGTACTTCTATAAGATTTCAATCACAGCCTACTCTTGAAAAGGCACTTCCAAGAGCAGCCATCAGCTTAAACAAAACTAAGAGAAAGAACCACCTGTTCTTTTTCCCCTCCTTCTGCACTAGTTACTTCTCTCCCCTCCTCCTTTCAACCTCTCAAAATCACATTTTTCTCCAACTAAATAATGTTTAGGCCTATCTTTCAGCAGACCACTCTCACAGGAGATAGCGATCTTGCAGTGCATAACGAGGACTAGAATTTAAAGGCATTTTTCATTCCTCTTATTTAGCTGGAATAGGGCAGTTACACCAAGGTACCGATAGAGTTTTCTGCTAAACATAATTCATAAATCAGTATTGATGTCTACTGCAATGATAAACACGTCCCACACAGATCCAGAGCATCAAATTAAGACTTATTTACAAGGTTGCCCCTGAGACAGAAAGCAGCAATGTTACACGGGGTGGGTTGTTGCCATTTTCTCCCCTGCTGCTGTGGATACAGGGAGACTTTGTTTGGAGGACATTGAGATCAGAGGGAGGAAGGGAGGAGGACTGATGATGCTTACAGCAATAACAAACACTGCTCCTGTGTGTTGCTGGAGCACCTGCTGCCTCCATCTGCTTGGGCTCATCCATTATGCACCATGCCAGCAGCGACGGCCCTAGAAGCACCAGCTCTGAAGCCAGGACAGGCCAGACCCAGGAGCAAGGCACAGGAAGAGCAACCTCTCACTACCAACTCAATGAGCTGCACCAGCACTCGCTCTTCCCTGTTTATTGCTGGATGAAACAAATCCTAGGAACCATTAGACTAAGCATCTGGTTCAGATACAGACAGAGGAATAAAATAAATTTGCTGTCAATAAAATTTGTCAATTTAGCCTTGTAGTAAATGGATTCCTCAAGAGAGAAGAAAACCTGAAAACTATTTTAATTGTGCTTACTTTTATTTTTACTGTTAGTGGAAACCATGTAAGGTCTAAAATGGATTGAAAGGAATGTAATTATTTCACCATAATGCTTTAATAGTGGAAAAGGAGCCTATTAAAAACATACTTAACATTTCCAATCTAAACAGCAAGAGCTGCAAGTTTCAAAACATTTGCTACATTTCCACAATTCCAAAAAGTCTTCTGAGTCAGCTGCTTCCTTGGCAGAAATCAGACCTGTCCCAGGAACATTTTCATGCTTCCTCCAAATTACCAACCCAGAGTACCTCACTCATGCCAACAGGGCAACTCAAATATTACTTTAAACATGAAGCATCGGCACAACTCAATATGGAAAAGTATGTTTAAATATTATCAGTGTTGGATTGCAAAGCACTTTTCAAAATTTAAGTTAATTAATTGACAACTTCCAGCTGTTAAAATGAAAGGAAAAAGCAGGACTGATTGAAGTTCTTCATCAGTACAGTGGTTTTCCATGTACCTCCTGACACTTATGTACACTGAGCAACTTTGTTCAAATCTGAAATAAAAAAATACAGAGCTCTTGGAACTATTCATTAATTAATCATACAGTTATATAAAAAGGGAAATTAAGTTTCCTTACATTACTTTCCTAAGTAAGTTGTTTTCAAATTTAATACATAATTCAAACAATAGATGAAATGAAAGGCAAGTAAATATCATCAACAGCTTCTTCCATTCCTATTAAAAAGCACATGGGTATTGACAATGTTATGTGGCACTCATCAGTAATACTCTACTTCCAGCTGTGGAAGAGCATTACCGTCTTGTAAACAGGAAAATGAATCAGAACTGTCAGAACAGGAATACCTGCCTAATCTACAAGCAAAATTATAGACAACATGAAAAACAAAACAAAACACAAAAAACCCCATAACACCCCCTTCTCCCAAACAAAAATCCACTATAACATATGTAAATAATACAGACATGCTGCGTGTCAGCCAATGGTTTTTGGACAACACTGCACAACATTCTTTTGAGAAGGCATTTACTACTTACAGGAAATCGTATTTCTCTTGCATTGTTTTTTAACTGTGAAAAGGTATTTGTATGACAACCAGAGATTTGTTGCTGAGTTCACATGTTCATACAGCTTTTCAACCCTGACAGTCTCCAAGTGCTCCAAAGCCATATTAAAACCTAAGATGATAACCCCTGGGATGCTTTAAAAGCAAAAGCTCAGGAGGAACCCAAAGCTTCTTTCTCCCTAGCTAAAATTAAAAGTGTCTCTTGCAATCAGCCGACTCTTAATAGGTGCAAATTCTAAGCCACTCATGCTAAATATTGCCCAGCTTAGGCTGGAGGAAGCAGTCACCTACGGAAAGCGACCAGGAGCAGCTGCCTGATAACAACCTGTCGTCAGGAATTAAGGGCAAGGGTTTAAGACTTCCCATGAGAGGGGAAAAGGGAAAACATGAAAAAGCAACTGACACAGGGTTATTGGCTACAAAAGCATCAGCAGACACTTTCAGTGAAATTTGGACAGTTTAATCCTAACAGTCAGTCCCATTTCTGAATATACTCCCTAATTTTTCACTCCAGGGCTAGGGGCAGACTGCTCAGCAGAATATGGAAAGGTTTATATGAAGCTGGAGAGGCTACTGGAAAACCAATGTTATTTTGCCAAGACTGATCTGCTGCTACATTTGCAACCACCACCTGATTTAGGTGGTCCCAGTTAATCTGTCTTAAACCTAATTTTTCTTCTGGTATCAATCTTACCATTGCTGGTTTTGTACAAGAAGAGAGGCACCAGCTATCTGAGTATGAGCTGGCTCTTTTTTAGCTCAACAGGAATACCAGCACACTCTCCAACCATCTGTTTTTACCATACACTACAAAGGTTGGCCAAATAACTAAGTCCACCATTTTTGTAGTGTTTTGCATACTTTGCACTCTGACTCCACACTTTAAAGAACTGCTAGAAAATTTTCTGTCAATTAGCTTGAAATTATACTTGCTTAAACTAGCACTCTCTACCTTCAAAACATCAGTGATTTTACCCCTCAGCAACAAAAGGAGATCTTTTTCCTCAGTCACACACCACCAGCGGGTACAAATGTTTGGTAGGACAAACACTTATGTGGGAACAAAGGAATTTAATAACGGAATGTTAAAAGAGAAAAAGCTAATCTTCCTGCTGCCTCAACCCACAGTGAGTGGTAGAGGCAAGGGGGCAGGGGGAAGAGAAGGGCAAGCAGTGCTGGATGGCTTCATTGCATAGCACTGCATCCCATAAATTTTGTGCATGTCACTTTCAGGTGAAGTCTGGGCATGGATTTTCTCTGCTTTCTCAAAATTTGACTTGGGTAAAAATACGAGAAGGCACATGAGGATAAAAGTGAAGTTGCAGACAGAAAGTATTTTATCCATTAAGAGCTACATGAAAGTCTTTTTGATGCAGGTTAACTTCTACAGAAAAGCAGAGCTGCTGTCTCCACAAACTGCAAAACCTATGTTCGTCCAAACTCCAGGAACACAAGAGGAGGCCTCACAACACTCATTCTAGTTATTTCATTTTTATCTTGATGACACCATGTAATGCAAAGGCATTTGCATTAGTACAAAATTACCAAGTTAAATAAATTGTGTCTCAAGAGTTAATTGTGTCTTCTTGCTGTCTGTCTGAAGAATCTTTATATAATGGAAGAAAATTGGATGCCTATTAATATAAAAAAACAGATACAACATCAGAAAAAATAATACTGTTTTTGTGTGTTTCACATCCAAACCACAAGCCAGCAAGCACTAGAAGTTTTCTCCAAGACTAGTAAAAGTTAAGTTACTTTGTGGTCTTTGGTTACTGGGCTAAAACCAGATACGCTGCTTTAAAACTTTGGTTTTATCTAGCAGGGTTTACAATTTAAACCAGACAGCAAATGCAAATGAACATTTACACAATGGAAGACAGGGTTTGAATACTGTTTAGCACCCCTCCACCTAGGCCTGAACTGTCCCTTGGGCTGCTCCACAAAACCACATCCTCTCCATCCCTCAGTTGTGCCATTTTCTCCTCAGTCCTCTCTGGCTGCCTTAACTCCATCTGATAGGACTGATTTTGGCCACTTGTCAGAGGAACTGAAGAAGGATTTTGTAGAGACAAGCTTCAGATTAAATGACCTTGTATTTCTACATTTTAGTGGCATTCCTTTGGACTTCAGATAGCAAGGGAAGATGGAATGGCCCTGCCTAAAGCCAAAATTAAAAAATGGTACTGAGCCAGCAAATTGAATAACAAATATGCTGTCCCTTGCTACAGTACCAACAGACAGTGATGTCTTTTGCAGACGCCACTACATCTGGATGCCCAAATCTGCCATTTAGTTCTTTTACAACAACTTGCAAGATAACCCTTGCAAAGCAGAGCAAGCTGTGTAGAGGTGCTTACTAAGATGAAAGGCAAGTTTTTTTAAAGACTTGTCCAGGGAAAGTCAGTGACCCACATGATCACACATCCCTAACTCTTGTGATTTATTTTGATGAAATAAACCACAGGTGGATAATGAGGAAAAACTTAAATAGGAACAGCAGAAATCCAAGCTGATGCATTCAGATGAGCTGCATGGAGAAAAGTGAAAATGCAGAGTTTATTTCAGGCTATTCCTAATGCTTGCTCATGATCCCTTTATCTTCACTGACATTGCCGTGACCATCCTCAAACCTCTCTGGTTTGCTATTGCCACCCATGTACCCCTAATCGTCCCTTTTTTGATCGTCTCACTCTTGCTATTATAGTCACAGTAGCACATTGCCTCTGGTTTACCCAGTTTTCTACACTAAGAATAGAAAATAAGTATTTCCACTCTGGAGTGTCTAGTCAAATATCCCCTGAGCTTCCACTTTGGTTTCTCATTCATTTTCAGTTAGGCACGTGGTGTTTGATCCCAAGGTAATAACAACCATCCCAATTTCTATTAAGATTAGTGAAAACTAAGCCATTCAGTTCTCAACAGGGAACTGTGTCTTAACCAGTTCAGCTATTTGCAGCCCATTTCTGTATGAGAATTAGAGAAGGTGCTACTGTCTGCAGCCAGTAACTCCCATGCAGGGGAAAAAAGACTGAGATTTGCTGCTTCTTTCAAGTGCCCTAAAATAAAAAAAACCTGTCTGTTCCTTCCTCTTGTAGTAACAGGAGTGACCAGATGGGAAAAATCAAACAAAAGTTTTCTTGATTATATCCATTTTATTATAAACAGCTGGTTTTTCTCCAATTCATTGCTAGATCTTACACAACTTCTTGATGGCCTTACGCATAAAAATATTTTTAAAATCTACCTATACTCTTTCACTTTTATATCTATCTACATGAAAGGCTTTTAAATCTTCACATTGTTGATTTGTATTCATTCAACAGCTAAATACAACAAACAATATAACAGATGAGATGATCGTTCCAGCTAACACATTTTACTGGTTTTATCAGTTTGCAAATTCACAGAGCAATCTCCCAGGGACCAACATTTAACATGTCTCACAATCAAAACAAACAAAATCTGCAATCCTCAGAAGATATTCAGTAAACAACACAAGGTGTGTGCTGACTGCAGTATTAGCATAAACAAATACCAGTAAAATTATTCTTTCCCATACTTCAGAAGTCAGAACTATTTCCAAATTCTCAGGAATACAGCACAACTTGAATCTCTGCTCTAAGTCACCTTGATGCTGGGAGATCAGTACCTAAAGAAGGACTCTGAAACAGTACCCGTCAAAATTCAAAAAAACCACAACAGTTTGACATAGTCACAAAACAAGCTACTAATGAGGCTGTTTGTAATTAGCTCAGAAAAAAAAAATCAGCAATGAAGATGCCAGCTCTCAGGCTGACTGCAGCCCCAGAGAGTAGGAGGGAGCTGAGAAATATTGGCAGAGCCTCTCAGTGTAAAGGCTGTGGGTGTGAGAGGGGAGAGGGAGCAGAGAGGGAAAGGGTGACGGTTCCCTAGCCCCTTCCAAGACCATCATCTGCAAAGGATCTACACGCATTAGTGCAACCACGATATTGTGCTGCTAACAAACTGCTTGCAACTCGTGTCCTTGTCTGCGACATGTGTGTGACTAAACAGGTCCCAATGCAGGATAGCAGGCAACTGACTCCAATCAGAAACTTCAGTCTCATCGGTATCAGTGGTCACCACATCCAAGCTGTTTTAAATAATAATATCACAGATATTCAACACAATTTTTATATTCATTGGATATTTAAAAATCAAGTGGCAAATAAAACAAAAAAAGTTGAATAACTTAGTTGGATTTGAACACTGAGCATAACCTGTATTGAAGAAAGCTGCAAATTAAAAACAAATTTAAATTTTAAAAATCTGTTTGGAAGCATTTCAGCTGGTTTCTGTTTAGTATTTCCCATGTAACTATTTGTAGTTTAGCTATGAATTTTTTAATATTCATTTGATTCAGTGAACAGATGCCAAAGCTTCATCTCAAAATTCTGTTTAAGAGTTTAATTTATTTTTGAAAAGGAGCTAATAGGTTTTAAATACCTAGCTCTTCTTCAGGAAAAAGCCCAGAAACAAAACCCAGCCAAAGGTCAGACTTGTTAAACACATGTATCTATGAAATTCACATTAAACCAACACTTCCTGCAATTAAAACATTTTCTACATTTCCCACTGGGCTCAAAATTCAGCGTTTTTGCAATTGGGACAGAGAACAAAAATGAACTCTCTTCTAAAACTGAAAGTTTAGAAACATCCAGCTGTGCAACTTTGGAACTACACAGAGCCACACCAAATCTATGCATGCTTTGGAGAGGTCATCACCCCTCCCATATCCCAGCTACTCAGACGACTGAGGCATGAGATAAAAGCAGCTATTGGATCCAAAAGCCAGGAAACAGGGAATTCTCTGTTACACTCTAAGTCCAAACCAGATGCCTGCACTTGCATCCCAGCAGCTCCCTCGGCCACCACCGGACCAGCTCTGCTCCACCCTGAGCCCTGACGGAGACCTCCTGGGGCCCTGTCCCATCACCTCCCACAATCAGCTTCTGCTGCTGCTCCTCTTCCCAACGCCACTTCCAGCTGCCAGAAAAAGTTTCGCGGCCGCTCTCAGGCTGACTGTGAGGGTCCTCGGTAAATCGTAGAGAAACCTGAGATGCAGCAGGAAGAGAAGCACAAGCATTGCAGATCAAACAAGTTCTCCTAGAGTTATGACACTGAAGACACAGGTATCTGGGTCCAGTTTGCAGCTCAGCCACAAGCTGCTTGACTTAAAAACCTCAACATATTGATTGCATTATACAAATCCAGCCACTCAGCCAGGATTTTCAGTCTCTTTGCATGAGGACTTTTTTTTTAACCCAACTATTATCTTTGAGTTTAGCTATTTAATTGGTATATGTAAGTTTACGGAACATATCACCTCTCACCAGCCTTTAAAATAAAACTATTTTCCTGGACCAGTCTTTCCCATAATACAGTTACTTTGCACAAATCAGACCACCCAATTTGCAGGTATAAGCACTTGTATATTAGAGATGGAGGCACTCTCTACAATGAAAACCTGCTCACGACTGTCAGAATAAGTAGGACGCACAGAGAAAGCAATGCAAGAATCTTGGACTAATAGTTCTGTAAAAACAAATGCAAAACCTCCTCAAATGAGCCTTCATTAAAAATAAGTAACTTCTGAAAATTGAGTATTTATCCATAAGCTCCTTACAAATATACAAAGAAGTAGAAAGCTGTCTCCACAGTTCAGAGCTAAAATTTCTTTCCAGAATACAATGATCATTTTGTTTGAAGAAAATAATCTACGATTCAAAACAAACTACTCTCAGGACCCAAGGTTCCCACTAGTCATGCAGCTTAAAAAAAAAAAGAAAAACGGCATGTAAACAACAGGAAATACATTTTATATACCAGTCTGCATGTGCCATCTCAGTTCTCTGGAGATAAGCTTTTCTCCACTTTTCAAATCAAAGAGACACCAAGGACCAGCTTCATGTTCTCACATTTTTCTCCTTCTCCCTTCTCAGACCAATTCTCACCTTCTGCAATAGCACTTTCCAGTCCCTCTTGCAGCTGTACAGAATTCACTTCAGGAGCCACTTAGGCCAAGTCAGAGTTGACCACAGCATCTTGCTCCTCCTGGTGTGTCTAAATACAGAAAATATTCTGGTTAACCTGTCCCTCAAAATGCAGCAAGCTGGAACCCAGAAATGTACTGGCAGTCTGCACATTACCCTTCTGAAGTAAATGACCTCCCAAGGAGTAAGTAAAAACATAAGCATTTATGGACCTGGGGGTGTTTGTGGACAGCAGGATGACCATGAGCCAGCAATGTGCACTCATGGCCAGGAAGGCCAATGGCATCCTGGGGTGTATCAGAAGGGGTGTAGTTTGTAAGTCGAGAGAGGTTCTCCTTCCCCTCTGCTCTGCCCTGGTGAGACCGCATCTGGAATATTGTGTTCAGTTCTGGCACCCTCAGTTCAAGAAGGACAGGGAATTGCTTGACAGAGTCCAGCGCAGAGCCACAAAGATGATTGAGGGAGTGGAGCATCTCCCTTCTGAGGAGTGGCTGAGGGAGCTGGGTCCCTTTAGCTTGGAGAAGAGGAGACTGAGGGGTGACCTCATTAATGTCTATAAATTTGTAAAGGGCGAGTGTCAGGAGGAAGGAGCCAGGCTCTTCTCAGTGACAGACAATGACAGGACAAGGGGCAATGGGTGCAAGCTGGAGCACAGGAGGTTCAATCTGAACATGAGGACAAACTTTTTTACTGTAAGGGTTACAGAGCACTGAAACAGGCTGCCCAGAGAGGTTGTGGAGTCTCCTTCTCTGGAAACATTCAAAACCCACCTGGACGCGTTCCTGTGCAACCTAGTCTAGGTGATCCTGCTCTGGCAGGGGGGGTTGGACTGGATGAGCTTTCGAGTTCTTTTCCAACTCCTAGTATTCTGTGATTCTGTTTCCTCCTCCACTAAGATGGCAATATTGCTTTATCTTGCATTATTCCCAGGTGGCCACTTGCTTCATTTAGAGGCTCTGCTGGATAACCTGATGTTTAGAAAGGCCTTTTGAGGACAAATAATCTCTATCTCAAAGTTGAATCAAATAGTTCAAACTCAAAATATCTGAAGTTTAGTTTAAATCAAACTCAATAAAGAACAAATTTTTTTCCATTAACCATTATCAAGAAAACCTCTTTAGAGCAGCAGCTATTCCTCCCTTAGTAAATTCAAAGGAAAGTGCTCTTATTTTTTAAGTTTATTATTTTCAGTTATGCAAATTTTTCTGTAATTCTGCTTTAAGCTCCAGTACTCTCAGGAAACTATCACTAACATATACTGATGCATCATTTTGTCAGTCTAAAAAAACACAGAAGCTATTCTACTGATGCAGAATAGCCTGAAATTGCTTTTCACACTGTCTCTGAAGGAGATCATAGGAGGATGCAGAGCAAGCACAGACCACTGACAACCACAATTCCCTGCATGTTGAATGATGTGGAAGTCAATAAACAGCCTCCTTCAGAAATAATATTAGATATAGCTTTACTATCTGTTAAGAACTGGCTTCTATAAAATCTCAAACAACTAATTTGCATTTCTTTTATAAGAATGTGCTGTTATGCCATGAGGAATTTAATCTGGCTACATGTGTAAATGAAAAGCCAGTAGCAAGCCACCATTCTGCAATTCATATTTCACCAAAACCATTATAAAATGGTATGTTACACACAAAGACAGCTATCAGCAAAACATTAATGCCACTAAGCGACAGTATCAAAACCTATGTATTTCAACTGCAGTGTTAAGAAAGGAGAAAATCCTTGAGAAATTCCTTTTCAAAAAAAACTACAAATTAATAAATCACATAACAGAACCCATCACCTGTGGCTGTCCTCTCGCATGACTTCACGGGTTTCAAAAAAACACAGTGGTGAAAACTTAGCATCTAAAACAGTCTTTCTGAAGGTAGATTTTAAACACTGAGGTATATATAAAAGCTGCTGACCCATTTTGCCTATCCCTGGATACACCTTTAGAAGTTGAATTCTGAAGTCTGTGCATCCAACTGGAGTCATAAAAATCTTGCAGCTGCAAGCTCCATAAGGGAGAACAGTCCTTATGGCTGAATGTACTGTGTCTGTTTATTTATAAAAATAAATTAATAAAAGAAGAGCAGCTTGACTTTTTTTCCCCCCACTCTATATTGTATACTTCATACAATTATTATTTCTCCCTTAATTCCTCCAATGGCCAATGAACTCTAAAAAAAAGTCTGGTGGCTACTTTACTACTCTGTTTCAGGCCATAACTTGCAATTTACTAAAGAAATTATAATCTGGGGGGACATGAAGTGTTTACCATATATATATTTGAATGAATGCTTGTCCCAGGGGAAAAAAAAGCAACATATCAGAACTGCTCATTTTAGTTCTTCTCACCAATATCACCTCAGTTAGTTATGATAACATAAATATTGCTGGAAGACCAACCAGCATTTACTCCACTCACACCCATTTAACACTAGCTCTCCCAGATTCACAAGATGGCTGCCTGATAGACAGCGCTCTTCAACAGAGACACACCAAGCATTCAGTGCAGAACACAGAAGCCATAGGATAATTCACAGTGCCAAGGAAGAAAGAAATATCTTTGCCCCCTCTTCTCAAATTATCAAGTTAGAAGATTGCACATTTTGCAAACATTTTCACACAATTTGCATGTCACGAGCATCCTTTTGTTCTGTTACTTGGTGGATGCATATTTTGGAACTTCCAGTCTTCTGCAAGCCTGGCTAGGCACACCTTGGCTTCTCCAAAATATTTAGAAAGCAGCATTGCAAAACATACTGTCATCATCAACCTGCTTTTCATGCTATGGAACGACACTAAAAGGATTAGGGGATTTTTGCCAAGATGCTGAGGTGTTTACCTAGGAACCATCACCAGGAATTCTTATTTCCCCACCAGAAGTGTAAAAGGAATAAAGTTATGCTAAAGGGGCATTTTCATCCCTCTAAGCCTCCTTTATTACTAAAATTAATAATTCCTAACAGTAAGTTACTAGCGAATGGAAGCTGCTTTTGTCAACATGGGACAAGTTAGGGTTGTGATCTTAAAAATCTGTGATCCTCCACACCAAGTACTGAAGCATTACTGAAAGGGCATCCAAGTCTTCCCTTTGCTAGAGGGGGGAGGAAGGGAATGCGTTGCTGTTTTCTTCTGCCTTAGAGGCGGAATGCTAAAGAAACACCATCTTTCTCATCAAGCGCTCAGTCACATCCTTCTCTCAGGCAAAATCAGTTTTCTATACTTGCCTTAGCTTGCAAAATAAACCAACACATTGCAGGCAAGGTTGCCAGCTAAAACTTGAGTCTCTGTAAAATGACAGGATTGATTCTGAGCGAGTCAGCTTTATTTCGTATCACACATTTATACTACAACTCTGATGATGCATAAAAGAACAAGGTATATTTCTTGTAAAAGATTTGTGTCATTTGCCATATAGCACAAACTGCTTTATTCAGTTTTCTCCAGTTAGCAGAGTTATTTTCCATCCAATTAAAAGAACAGGGTATGTTTATTCTACAGACCATTCTAGCACACCAAACAAAAGTCTTTTGTGATCAGTGAGAAAACGCGCACAGAATGTCTACAACATAATCATTTTTCATTATGTGTGACATTCCAAATCATTAACCCCTTAAGAAGCAAGTTTTCCACACAGCTCCCCCAGATAGAGCTTCAGACAGGTCTTTGTGATCCACACTAAGAGCAAATTGACTCATCACCTAATGAAGCAGCCCACCTACCAGGGAAACAAAAGGGAAGAAACTTCTCTAGTACCTACCACACACATATGAGCATCACACTCTTAAGAAACAAAAGTACAGTTGCAAGGCAAAAAATACTGTTGAGGTTTGTATTGGTTTGTTGGGGTATTTTTTGGGAGGGCGTGGGGTTTGGTTTTGTTTTTTTTTACAATTTACGTTAGTTATAAGTAAGCATAAAGGTAACTTCACCCTTCAACAATTCAAAAGCCAGCTCACTGGCTGCTGAATAGTCTTGCTGTATGAAAAGTCAAGAAATGAGGGGGTTGTGATGCTGTTATCCACAAGCAAAATAAGCTGAAAAGCAAACCCCTTTGAAATACAGTTTCACAAGAAAATTACATTCTGAATCTAAATGGTATGTAATTGTTTTTTTACATATACACAAAAACTTTAATGGCAGTCTATCTTCAATTATACTTCAGAGATGGCCTATTTCTGGTTTCCCATTACAACCTGTTTTAATAATGCTCCAATTAGCCTGGAGCTGAGATATCACCTCCTCCTACGTGGAATACATTGCATGGTAATAACCTACATATACACTCACGAGCTCTGTTTTGCACTTGAGGTTTTTTTTATTCCTTATCAAAAGATTCCCAAGGCAGTGCCAGCTTTCAAACTACCACCTTACCCAGATAAACTGTTTCACTCATTCAACCTCCTGTTGTTGAGATTGCTGAGCTCTATGATAAAGGTGAGGTATGTTTGGAACCAGCAGAGTTATTTTAAGTCAAAGGACAACACTGGCACAGGAATAAGCAGGTATACATCAGTCACAGCTGCATCTAGCCTGAAAATTAGTGTTCTAGCCATGGAAAGACTCAAGGGCTATTCGGCCAGAAGTACATAGGTGCATCACTTTGCTGTTTCTTACCACTGTTAAGATGAAGGTGACCATCTTACAGCTTTGTGGAATTATATGCCCTGGTTGCCTGCAGTAGCAAGGACTTCCACATAATGCCATCCTCTCTAGTCCTGCATTCCGAGGTCTCTTTCCAAAACTAGCCTAGTGCTGACAGCAGCCAAGATTTTGGCCACATTCTTAAGTACCAACTTTCCTCTCACAACTACTATAGATTCATAACTTCATAGAGCACTCTTCTGTCCACCTATTTCAGCTGAATTAAGGTTTTTTAATATCTTCTGTCTGTTACAAACCATGCAATCTCTGAACTGAAATATGCTGAATTTTTTGGTAGTATTTCAAGGCTGAAATACATTTGTGCTAGAATTAGGTTGTGAAGCACAGTCAAGCCCACTGTAGAGGAAGGCCTAACAGGTCAGATAAGCTAGCAGCAGGACCAATAGGACAGGCAAGCAGTTATTTTAGTTCTCCTATCTGTGAACTCACATAACTGCTCAGGGGCACTGAAATAAAATTAAAAAAAAAACAAGGATGAAAACTAAAACTATGAAATAACAAAGCCATTTTCAGTACCGTGTTTAGATACTATGCAGTAAGCCTGGAGTGATGCCACATACCAAATAAAGAAGATCAATACTGAAAATCTGCCCTGGCTTCATGCATCTTATACATTTATACAAACAAAGACTGCTGGACAAAGAGAACCTATTATCATGTAAGTAAAGATCACAACCTATGCTGCATCTTAGAAGTAAGATTAGAGAGGCAACTAACACCAACTTTTGAGTGCCTACCTTCAAATTAACTCTTTTTTTTTTTAACTACTGTAATGCAATTCACATACAAATATTGAAGAGAAATTTAAAACCCTCAGAGGAATGCAGTAGCTATGACATCTCACTAGAATGTCCACAAGTGAATATTGTTAGATCTCATTTGAAACATGGCAGAATTTGCACACAAAAATCTGAAGTATTCAGTAACCCGTTACCTGCAAGAAATTCAATAAGCCATAAAAACTACAAGCTAAATTAGGAACATTACTCATGCTTTGCACTGCCTTTGAGAACACCTCCTTCACTCTTAGCCACTCAAATTATTTCACTATGAAGTGCTCCTAATTCTAAGGAGAAGCTTTGGTGATAAGCACGTATTTCCTAGGGTTGCTCTGAAATGCCAAGTGGACAGCTCTTGCCTAGACACAGATAGTTGGGTATCCAGACAAGTATGTATGAGCTACCAGAGAGGTCATAAATTCTATGGCTGTTTTGCTTCATGAAGGACACAAAAGTGTTATTTGGAAGGGGATGTGTAAACACAGTCTAAGATAGCCAGATCTTAGATATCTAAGTTTTATAGAACAGGTTGTTTGAAAAAGTCCTGCTCCAGGCAACAATGTTGACTTTAGACTTTATGTAAAAGGACCAGAAATGGTGTGCACAAAGAATGAACCTCAAGACACAGCTGCAAAAGTCAGGAAAAAACCCAAAGCTGTGCATCAGGCAAGTGGCAGTAGAAAGAACAGCTGAGGAAGTACATACATTCAATGCACTTTACATCCCATTTTGTAACAGATAAACCAATCTGTGGATCACTTAGCATATGAAATCACTTGTATGCTTTACAGTAAGCACCACAGTCCCTCTGCATTTAAATGCTTTGGTCCTTATTCACAGGAGAGAGATGAGGATAGTGGGGTATCACGGCCTCCAGAAAATTTTTACACTAAGATATCAGATAGACCAAAAGTTCCTGACCAAAAAGGCCAAAGTAATTGGACAACCCAAAATTTCTGTCGCAACGCTCCACAATCTGGCTCACACAAGGACTCTTGGCCTCATCTCTCAGATGCTGGAGCTGACAGACCTAATGCCTTGCTCTCGTGTTTGAAGACTGCTAAGAAAAATCTCGCATCTCTCACTAGCTCGCACTCATGCACTAGGCATCATCCAACACATGCAGCAGCTGGACAAACAGAGGTTTGAACCAAACATAAAGATTTATTTTGATTCATAATGAAAACCATCACTGGCCATCACAGCTCACCTGTCATGGAACCAGTAATAGTTTTAAATGTCAGCCATCAAAGGAGTCTAAGCATGGAGTCCAGCCTGCGATCTGAGATTTATGCCTCTTAAGACACGTATTGAACACAGAAATACTTTCGACTTTTCCACACGCAAGACTTTTTATACCTGTGTCGCAGACCTGACTAAAACATGATCCAGAAATAATATTAGCCCTAAGTGACAAGGTTCTTTAAACGAGGAAACAATAACCCTCTTTAAAAGGAAAGCGTTCTCTTCCCACTTCCTATTTCTGGGCTTCTATTAAATACTTGACTATTATGGGCGCTTGACATCTTCAGCCCCCTCGCTCTCAATTCCTCCTAAAGGCTGCTTGTGGACAGAAGCCAGAGAAACCATGTTCAGGTCTCTATGGTCTTTCTTATCTTCCCCTTCTGCCTCACAGAACAGATGTCCCTAACAGAACCAAGATGTGCAAAGTAGCTGTGAAGCTACACAAGCCCAGCTAATGGTAATGATACAGAGGATAAAGCCAATGACTTAAGCAGGTCGGGACGTAATTCCCTTTCGCTTTCTGTATAGAAGAAAAAGAAAAAACAGTGTATGTGTACTTGTATGTGGCTAGGTAGACAGTGATGAATCAGCTCGAAAGTCCGCAAGCTTCCTGACAGGAATTTAAATAGCCAGAATGTTCTTAGGCATGTGTCTACAGACAGATACAAAGAGACAAATTAGGATCAACCTTGGTCATAATAGGGATATCCAGAGGAACACCAGTAGTAAATGGCCACCAGCTGGACTTAGCAGTGACTAACCACTGGTCCTTGTGTCAAGCCTGTTTTCCACCTATCTGGCAGATCTGAGTTGTTTGCTTTCCAATTTGTCTTGAAGAGCACTATGGGAGGTAATATCAAAAATCAAGGCAGAGGACATCCACTGCACTCCTCTCAATCACTGAGCCAGTTATCTCACCACAGAAGGCAGCCAAGGTGGTCAGTCATAATTTGCCCTTAGAAAGTTCAGCTGACTACTCCAAATCACTTCTTTGTTCTTCATATACCTGCAAATGGCTCCCAGGAGAATCTGCTTCTGTCATAATCTCCCTGTGGATTAAGGCAAGGCTGACCCCCCCAGGGCTCCCTGTGAAGACGAGCCTGATGTTCACCCAATTTCAGTTATAGTGGAACTCTCCCAATTGCCATGACCTTTCAGTGACAGACAGCAGCACTACAGTGACATCAGCCATTTATCTCAGAACCTCAGATGCACCCCATCACATTTCCTGGACTTGTGCATGTAGCGTTTTATTTAACAAGTCCCTTACCTGATCTTTTCTCACCATGGGTAGTATTTCATTATCTCACACACTACCACTAGGCACAGGGAACTGTAAGTCCAGACCTTATCTGAAGCAAAGAAGGCAATGAACACCTTAGTGTTTTCCATGTCCTTGGTCACTACATCCTCTGCTCCATTCAGCAGAAGGTCTACATTTTCCATAGTCTTCCTTTCACTGACAATGCACTGTGGATGACCCTTCTGTTGCTTTTGTTGTTTACGTTACCAATACATCTCAACTCCAGCTGAAGTTTGGCCTTTCCAGTTCACTCCCTGCATACCCTGTTTTCACCTTCCATGCAATCTGTTTGCATTCCCTACTGACTGGCATCTCCCTGACTTCCTGCACATCAGAGTGGAAGAGACTGAGGAACGGAGTTGAGGAGATTGTCCTTGAAGACCAGTCAGCTCCCCTGGGTCCCTCTCCTTCAGATCAGCCTCCTGTAGGATCCCTCCTGCCAGTTCCTTAAGCAAGCTGAAGTGTGCTCTCCTGAAGTTCAGTGTGGTGGTTCTATTATCAGCTTTCTCTTCCCTGATAATTTTTATGTCACCATTTCACAGTTGCTGCTGCCAAAGCTGTCATAAACCCCAAATCCATTCTTCCTTATTGATGAGTAGTAGGTCTGACAGAACTGCTATGATAGGCCACTTGTCCAGCACCCATGTCAAAAGACTCTGAAACAACTACCAGGGGTATAGGCTGCAGCTTCCAGGCAATGCACAGCTTCATCATATGGGAAACCATATGATTACATTTGTTTTACGTAAGATTTGGTGAGCTAACAGTCAAAAAGCGTAGCCAAAAATCAATACTCTGACTTTGGTCTTCTCATCTGGTGGTTTGGAGTATGGAGGATCCAACACAGGGCATTTCCCAGGCAAAACTTCAGGTGTGACTTGCACAGAGGTCCAACATACCTTTAGCGACCATCTGAATTCTTTGAAGGCTGAAGACCTTAATTTAAGTGCATCAGGAATATGCACTGATGTCAGTCTAGCTTTTCAGTATTCAAAAGAAAATGGAAAATGAAGAAATTAAAGAGGCAGTCAAGGAATGTGACAACATAGTCTTTGTTTATCATTTTGAGGATCTTGATCTCTGGCATACATGGAATTTTCAGAAGGATTTGACTGTCACGAAGGGAAACAGAGTCCAGATGTCCAACACTCAAATAACAGAGCCTGTGTACAGTTGTTGGGAGAGCCAGAGTGAAAGAAGTCTGGTATATTTATGTTCTGTTTGTGTATTAAAATATTATTGTCTGATGAGGAAGCTGAATGAATGTTTGGATTTCAACACAGAAAGAAGCTCTCTGAACAACTGGAGACAGCTAATAAACTGCACTAAGTCTAGACTAATGTTCAAGCTTTTTTTTTCTGGTCAAGCATGGATCATGGAAGGGTAAAATATGGAGGTAATCTTAAAATATGGAGGTCATCTTCCACAAGAAGACTTTTATCAGGAATCCTTTTCTCAGGCTTTTCAAGTGGCTGAGTATTGAAATCGCCCAGTAGGCCACCTCCTCTGCTTGGACCCTCAGATTGCCACAGGTCACACGGTCACAGTTCAGAGCCTACAGAAGGCTACAGCATTTTGGAGAGTGAGCTGTAGATTTGCTTCAGTTTTGGCCTTTGTGGACAACACCTTCCAGCTTCTTAGGTTTCTGCTACCTGCAAAGCCATCTTATTTTTAGTGAGGAGCAGGCTGTCAGAAAACATGCACCCTACGTCCTTTTCCAAAGTAGGGTGAGTTCTCCAGCCTGAAAACTAGACCAAACACACACATGCACACCCCTCCCCACCCCCACCAAGAGGGCTTCTGCAGCAGCTACACACAGAACAGTCTTTAGTAGTAAGCAACATTTCACTATTTCCCAAGCTACCTTCTTGCTACTAAAATTCACTCCACACTTATGGTCCAGCTGCAAGTTCAAAGCAGACTCCACAGATAGCAATGAAAAATACTGAGAATTTCAAGAATGCATAATCTCTACCAACACCTGGCAAAATAGTTGTTAGTGCTAAGACCAATAAATCCCTGCCAAAGAGGCTTAAAAATAAATAAATAAGGAACTTCGGTAATATGATGTGCATTTTCAAATAAATGGGAATAACATGATTGTTCCCGTTTTCTATCCCCACAATGCATCCCGTAGCATTGCAAGAGTTGTACCAGGCCCACTGAATTACTACAGTTTGAGTGCAGCTCAGGAAAAGAAGTAAAACAGGGAAAAACACTGAGAGAACAGAAAGAAGGATTGGAAAGCTCCTCATTAGTAAGATGCCCAATAATTCAGTTAGATTCCACCAGGGCCCTGCATCAACATAATTACTCTGCAGAGCCGGCAATATTTTTAATACAGACACCTTACACACCCCCTAGCACGTGATAACAGTTCCACATGGCCTTCCTCTTTATTTTGTGAAACAAATACTACTTTCTTTAAGGACAGAGTTAAGTTTGTGATTTATATTCCTCCTTCCCTTTCCAATACTGCACGTATGGGAATAGTGGGTCATTAAGGTCATAGATTACAAGAGATAAACCTCTGTACATCTGCGAAGGTCCATCTATATTCCTGAGGACATGACTCTATTCAAAAGATACGTAACACTCCTCAGACACATTTTTCCTCAATAGCATTTCTGCACAAGGAGGGAGAGAAAGACATGGGCTTACGTTTCCCTAGTGATGTTTCTCCATCCCTTATCTCACCCAACTACCTCTAGCATACAGTATTAGCAAACAGTTTGTGAAACTTTCCAGACCTGTTTTCAAGCACAAGTAGTCACAATAAAGTCATAAACGTGCAGTCACAAAACTCCCACAGAATATGCTATAAAGAGGTTGATGCAAAGGCATCAAAAGGTGTAGAAAGGCTACCAAAAAGAAAGGAATTCAAGAATAAAGTTTTGCAGGATTTTTGCAACAGATAATCAACAGCTATAATCACTAATTACTGACAGATAAATAACACATTTCATTCTATTTCATCCTACAAATTATATTTTATTCACTCAACTTCATCTGCATTCACTCTGCAGTATTAAACCCGTTGTACCATTGGACCAAAGTAAGCATTCATAACCCAGAGAAAGAGAACCAGTTCTGTTTAAGCTACATGATATTGAAAACTCTTTCCACTGTTGTTTAAGCCTACTAGGACTTGAAATTAAACAACAACAAAAAAAACCCAGCAATGTTGCAGTCTCCTTTCCTCAGTGAAAGGATTACTTCTTCCATCAGAATAGAGTTTTCTGAGAGCATCTTTTCAATTTAGCCATGACTGTAACATTTTCCTGGCTTATGTGGAATTTCTGATGTCATTCCATAGCCAGCTGCCTGTTTATTTTTATGTAGTTAAAACCAACCAAAAAGAAAAAGTCTTGAGTTTGTTACTTTACCAAAATGTGCATGTATTACAAGAGAAGGCTTCATGTGTGTGCATTAAGACTGCAAGAAAATTAAAATAGTTAAGAAATTCGTATATTATCATTCAGAAATTACAAATCTAAATCAGACTCAGAAGAAAACAAGCTTAATAATCTCCTAGTCACCAAGTCATCAGTTTAACAGACAAAAATAAAACACCAAAGCTCAAATACAGTAAGTCACTAAATACTGCACTTTAGAACCATCTAAGCTCGACTCATTAAATTATGTGCAATATTTAGAGAAAATGTTGTTTAAAATATTTTGATGGCTAGCTAGCAATGCAAACAACATATCTGTCTCATAGCCACAACAGCTTCTATAAAACAACAGAAAAAAGCTATCCCAACGCCTGCCCAACTTCAAACAGCCTAAGTTCAAATCAATGGAAAGTCAAAATAGACCATACTAACTTGGATTTAATAGGACAAGACTAAAATATCCACTTTACAGTAAAACACAGTTCCTTACTTTTGCCCCCCACGAAAATGTAAGGTGACTCAAAAAAAACCAACCCACCCAACACCAATTGTGCTGTCAATGAAGTCTTTGCTCCTGTGTCCTTTCTGCTCCCGCTATGGCCAAGGCACAAATCTTTTCCCAGCAACACACATGCAACCTGATGGTTCCCAAAGAATTAACCTCTTTGTAAATTTTTTCCAGGAAAGGGTTTTGGCATGCTAGTGATCTTTTCTTGAGGAGCTCTCCCTACTCCACAAAATAACTTTTGGCCCACAACTCCAGAGAACACCTGGCTCTTTTGGCTCCATCCAGAAGATCCAACACTACAAATCAGCCTCACAGCCCAGCAACCCAAGCTGCACCCAGATGAGAAGATAGCTGGTCCTGGCTTTTCTTCCACTTCATTGCACATAAAATATACCTAAGAATCAGCAAGTGTGCACTGCAGAAACGAACAAATAAAAAAGCTCAAGATGAGGGTTTAATGAACTTCCAAGATCCCCAGTGCCTCAGAAATGGGATGTCCTACTGAATTAAAAATCAGCATGCAGCACATCTGCTATGTCAACCTTAAACCTTGACTTAGGAATTCAAGCTATGCCTTTCACAAAAACATCTGAGACCAAAACACAGGATAAAGTTTTGCCTCGTCACAATACAAAAGCCCTGAAGAAGTTTCAAAGAAAATAGCTTTGCACCAGTTATGTCACAAACTTTACAAAATTAACTTGGGTGTTTCAATTTGACCAAGACTTCCTGATACCCATATTACAGTCTCAGTTCATGCTAACTCAAAGCTCAAAGACTTGAAGACATATGCAAACTGAGACTTTATTCATAAAGTTTTTAATTGTTTATACAGTTGGTAACCATTTACTGCTAAAGGCAATATGCAGTAAAGAGTTTTTTGTTGGGTTTTTCTTCCTTTTTTTTTCCCCTTTTTTTTTTTATGAGTTGATACCACATGTTTTCACAGACAAAAGAAAAAAATTCTTTAAAAGCCAAAGCAGGCAGATTCATTTTGGAAAGAAGCTTTCAAAATCCCAATGAACCGCATCTGCAGAGTAACTGCAGCAATGATATAAAGCGATTCCCACTAGTTCCTAGTTCATGTGCAGTAATGTAAAACTTTATCCCTTTGTTTTAACACAGCACTGTCTTCTGAAAAAGGCTCTTCCTGCCTTGGCTACCATCTAATTAGGTTAGTCCCCACCCTATTAAAACTGATTAAGCATTCCCACTCCATCCATCAATCCAGCGTCCTCATCCCATGAGATTCTCTGCTGACACCTCTACAAAATTTAGTAACTCAGATGTGACTGAGGCTGCCAAACGAAGCAATAACCTGTAACTCTTGGAGTAAATTTCACTGGCTTGGAAAGTTAAATATCTTGGACTAGAGCAGTTCTGCAATGACTCCAAGGAGTTACACGAAAGCACTGACTCCATCTCCCAGCTCCAAGCAGTTAAGCTGTCTTATTTCAAATAAATTCTACAAGTTGGCTTTAGCTGCAAGTATTCCACATTTTAAGAAGTGTTGGGGGTTTTTAATGCGAGCCTGCAATAGGAAACCACACATGTTCAGAAAGTGAACTCTGAAAGCAAGGCACAGACTTGACTTGACCACAGACTACTCTGAACTGGAACATGGAAGTTTGACAGGAAAGCACAGTCTATCCCTACAAAAGAAGGGCTTCGGCGTCTTACCACTGAAAACCCTTGGGAAATACAAGAAGTCTGTCTTGTCTCTCACTTCGTCTGTTCATTGGGGGGGGGGGATTCCATCTGTGCATAGAAAGTTCCCAAATCTGGCACTACAGACTGCATGCTGTTAAATTAGTGCATTCATTAGTAAAGTGTTTTGGAAATGTGCCCATACATTGTGTGGGGAGGAAGGATCTTTCATTAAAAAAAAAATAAAATAAAAAAAATAAAGGAGCAAGACAGAAAAATTGCCCAAAGCTGGTCTATCCTAGCATCTCAGCATCAGAAAAAATTATCATTGAACTTCCCCTTATAAGCTTTTACACAAAAGAGATTATCTCAAGCAGAGTAACTAGTAGTGCACTTACAACATATGTGGTACACCTTCTGAACAAATAGTATGTACTATATGCCTTCAACCTATTGTTGACTTGGTTTGTTTTTCTTTGGGATCTGTATACAGCCCAACAAAAGTATGGACAGTCCTTCCTGCATGCAGTTACACATACATCACAAAGAAGAAAGCTAACTTTTCCAATTTCCAAATAAACAGAAGAAAGCCCCTTTCTCAGCGCCACCACAGATATCTCAGCCTCACTGCCTTTCCCATTATATTTCATCTCCCATCAAAACCTTTTACTTTTTACACTTATTTGAGTACAATCATCTGGCATAAGAGGCCACTTCTCACTTTTGCTTACTTTTACAGACAATTACGGGTTACTTTGTAGTATGGCCATTTCAAATTATGACTGAACTTGGCATTTGCCATCCTTGAGAGTTGTATCTTTTAGTGTTGACTACACTGGCGGTGTTTTGACACTTGGCAAGGAAGTTGACAAAGTTGGTTGGTAGAAATCACCTAACTTTAAAGGTTTTTCCACCAAGAGGTTACCTTATGGTGCCCAAATCCACTGACTTACAGGCACCTAAGTAAACTAATTCATTCCCTTCCTTGATCCTCCATATAACTTAAGGCATCTAATGTTTTCATTCTTCTCTCTCCAACTTTATGACCTGAACAGTGTTGACACCCAAATTTCTATATATATAAGTACACTCAAGATCAAGTTTTACTTTCATTGTATTTCAGCCTCTGCCTTTCCCAAGACTTCAAAACTCCTACCTACATGTCTTCCATCTGTGGATTCCAGTTTCAAGAACATGAGACTCAACAACAAAATACTACTTGAGCCTGAATCTGCAAGCACTCAAGTGCAGCAGCAGTTTTCTGCACAGAGATACAAGTCCTCCGAGTGCAGTAGAACTACTCGAGTGTGTAAAGTTACTTATGCACATAAGGACTTTAGGATCTGTCCTTCATTTTAAAGCCAGTTTTCTGCCAAAATGGCAAGGAGTTTGACAACAATCAGCAGTTCTTGGGAGATTTCCTCTTCTTGTTCTAAATCTTATAAGAACAGCTGTTCTGGAGAAAACTTGGCCATATCTGAATGTCCAGTCAGGCTCCAAAACCACAGGTGCAGGCTCCAAGCCAGGGATGCATATGTAGATCTTCCTGAGAGTCTGGGATTCAGGTTTACTCCCTTCTCTAATTACAAAACCACCACAGAAAGTGCAATGATCAATAATGAAGCTTCAGCAATGGATATGTATTTGCTGCTCACACTGCAGCCAACACTATTAATGAAATTTAAGGTTGAGACAGTTTAGCAAGACTTTCTGCACTGTTCCCACTACTGACTAGCCCTGTTGTATTAAGGCTAGAGTGTCTTGGGTTTACTATTGCAGCTCAGCAGAGAAACCAGAAAAACTCGACCAAGCAGAGTTCACGGGGGGCAGAGGGCTACCTTGCTATGTTGCTAGAAAAAGCATTTGTTCAAAGTATGATTACAGTATTACACATGCTGTAATCAGCAAACACTGGCTGCAACAGCCTCAAGACTAATTCCTAATGAGGTTTTTTCTTCTTTGTAAGCTTTACCAGTTAGCACTAGATATGATGCAGACACTGCACAAACATTAAGAAAATTCATAAGACCTACTCAGTTTTCTCAGTTAAAAAACTTGTCTCATATATATATATATATATATATATGTTCTCACCTACAGTCATAGCAATTTGGGTACTATTTTCCAGCATATTTGTATTACGTCTTCTCCAACAGAAACTTTGCCATTAGCCAATCTTTCAACAAGCCAGAAATTTTTTTTTCTGCCATCTACCACTGAGAGCAAACCTGGATGGAGTTCTGGAAATCCTCCTTAATTTGCTCATATTAATTTCACAAAAAGGCATATTAATTTGTTCATATTACCCTCCTAATGTATCAGGAGGCTTGAAATCACATATTTAACTACTCATTTGAATTTGTGCCATAAACACCTACTCTAGAATACATCACAAATGTACATCATCAGTCATAATTCTAGGAAGTGGGGAAGGTGAAACGGATTTAGATACTAAATTTTATATTAAAAAATTATTTGCTTTGTTGCTAAATCATTCATTTAACAGGTTTTTGCTTCATCAGCTCAACACCAACTTTGCATTGGGAGTGATCTATGTAGGCTTGTTATATTGCTAAAGCCTCTCAGCCATGCTCATTACACCAAACATCACCAATTGTCCTTTATTAAAGGCTAAAAAGACAGTCTATTTCATGTAATATGACTCAAATCCAATGAACTGCAAATAACACAAAGTCTTAGTTTGAAATAATCATTAAAAAAATCAACTCTGACAAACTATTTATTCAGAACTTGACACAGACTGTCAGATATGGGGTGCAGGAGGAAAAATCTCCAATTGACCAGAAAAATACATTAAAAAAACCTCTCTAAATCATATTCCAACAGCTACAGATAATTCAAACTCCAGTCTTACATGAAGGCTACCTTCACAGTAAGAGAAGCAATTCCTAGAGCTTTGCAGCATATAAGTTGCAGGTGTGGAACTGTAAGTGGTCTCGAATGCTCAAACACCCACTTTAAATTCCTCACCTGCTCTTTGCCTGTTACAGGACTTCAGTAACCTCTAAGGAGACAACTTTGGTAAGGATCAACAGAAACTCAAGTAAAACCCATGACAGCTTCTCATGCTCTTAATTGCATTTCGTCTCCCTTAAGGTGCAAGTTCAACTCCATCCCAAACTGTACTCAAAACAACTAAAAGTCAAGAGGAACCAAGTCCTAAACTCTCTAGAGATAATAGATTAAAACAAAAGCTCAAGGTTCATGGATTGCTACAGCACCAGCATCAGTAAATGCATTTACTGAGACATCTATCCCTTAATAACCTCCCATCAGCACTGACTGGCAATTGGCAGCATCTTTGCAATGAATACTGCTGGGTTTGTCATACATAATTGCAGTGGGTCTCTCCTGTCAGCTCATGGGTGGGAAGCAGAGAGGGGACCCTACATGGTATGACTTAATAATTTAAAAGATGTGCAAACAGCCAAACCATTCATCATGCTTATCACTCACAACAAAGTCCCAAGTTAATTTTCAATCAGTATTTTCTTGGCTTGCTGTTTCTTTCCTCTGCTCTACAGAGGCAGTGCTAATGGTGAAGAGCAGCACAACCTGCACAGCGTGGAAGTAGCACAGATATCACACTACTCAAGTAAGGCAAGGGGTCCAGGATGGGAACACAGGGTAAGGCCCTGCTTTTGAAAGGATAAAAGGTTCCTCAGGAGGTGTAGATGTGGATTTGTAACAGAGCCTTCACTATAAAACTGAGGTGGACTTGAGAGCTCAGGAAGAACTGTAGAAGGAAGTTAGAAAGCAATGCCTTAAAAGTAAAGAAAGAAGCCTGGTTTTCCTCTCTTTGCTCAATAGGAGAGCAAAATTTGCTATCCTGATACAACCACCAATGATTTTGTCCATAGCAAAAATATTGCAAAAAGGACAAACCTGATGGAAATGGATGATACATGAAATTAAGTAATTTTTAAGCTTCACTGCTGGGAGGCTGATTCTGTTTCCATACAGAACTCCAATCATTCCACTTTTTCAGGGCATTAATTCCAAGCATTTCTCTCCTGAAATCCTCCGTGTCAGAAACAAAACAGTGTCACCCACAAAACTTACACATTGGTCTCATTCAAGGCTGTGTTGGGAAAAGATGGAAAGGCAGTGTTAATGAGAAAAAAAAATAAGTCAGTATTTCATAATTTTGGAGAAAAAGAAATATTAAAAACCCAGCCAGAGTTGCATTGAACTTTTTTAAAAAGTCACCAAATTAAAAAAATATGTTCATACTAGCATTCCTAAGGGTCATTCTGATATGCCTTTTGTTTAGATACAGTAATATTGGATAATGAGAGAGCAGAAAGGAAAGTGGACATACCATATGCATACGTCTACAAGTGGAAACACTCCCAAACCTTCCATATAGATTTATTGCATCATCTGTGGCTCAGTCAAAATTCATTAGCTCTGTATGCATGTATTTGAGTATGGGAGAGTGTGTGTCTGCGTATTTGCACATCTGCTTTCAATCTGCAGGACTGAAGGAAATGTCTTTAACTACAACCTGTACCGAAGTGTGAAAGAGACAGAAAGAGCTGGAGAAGAATTTTTCCTCCCAAAAAGAGGATGAAACTGCAAAAATTAGTCACTACATATCAAGTTTGTTTTACACTTCAACTAAAGTATCAGTTAAAGTTTGCTTTCGGGACTGAAACCAGTAAGTTGGTATGGAGTATACTGAGACAGGTGTTTTCAGTAGGAATTACCACCTGGTATCACAGCAGCTTGTTGAGAAACAACCAAAAGGAAGCTCAGGCCTATTATCCAAGTTTCCAGTGAAGCCAAGTGTGACACTACCTTCGATCTGATTAACCAGATGCAGAGCTGCATTAAGCAAGAAGATTTGATTGTCCCTATATAGCTGTGACTATAACAAGCAAACAAAGTGCAGGGAGTGAGGGAATCCAACTATATTCCTTGAAATTTTAATGTCTAAAGAAAGCTTCAGAGTACCCTCTGCATTCTCCATTCACTGAATCTTGCCTCGTGCAATGCACCAATTCAAGTTCAAGTGGTAGGTGCCCCAAGGACCTAATGGAGACAGCAGTTCCCAGCTGCAATCCCCCTGGCAGGACTCTGTGCTCTGCCTGAAGCTCCACGAGAGGCACTAAATCATGCTGATTCAAGGAGCTGTAAAACCAAACACCTATACATAAACGATGCCTATAAATGTTGCCTTTAACACCAGACTGCGAAAGAAATAATTACTTTGATCACAAACAACTTGCCAGTTGGAGATTGTCTTTAACTTCAGTCCCATAAAAACCTGGGTTGTGAAAGCATCCTACCTACAATTCTTATAAAAATGTTTGAGTAAATTAACTGAAAAACACAGCCAGTTCATGTCTTTTAAAGCCATGTAAAAGGCAGGACTCCGCCTTAACTACCAGTCTCCACACAATGTAATTTTGTAACAAGTAGAGTGTCACAGAGCTCTCCAAGGTACACTTCACAGACTTTTGCATTTCTGCCCCAGCTCTGTTTTTGAAGCAGCAAAACCCTGGGTCTGAAGGAGGGTTTCAACAATGCATAAAAGTAGCATTTTAAGTATTTTGTCGGAAAAAAAAGCAGCTTTAAAAGACAAATTAATAGGATTCTACAAAACCAGTACCCTGTATCTATGGATATCTATACATATCTTGGATATTTGTTACTAAATACTGTGTATTTAGCACAGTCAAATCTTTCCACATTTGCAGTTCTTCATGGAGAGCTTCTATGCCAGCTCAAAGCCAAGATTAATTTTAATGAATGCCAAAAACTATTTAGGAGGGAATTTATAGATAAAGCCAAGCAAGGAACAGTAGACATTTTCAAAGCTACCAAAATTCTACAGGCACAAAACAACTGTCATACAAAAACTTCCTCATTCATTTGCTCTTGTGAAATGGCTTTAATTATTAAAATTTTCCTGGCAGGACAACACTCCTCCTCTAGATCTTTTCATGACTCATATAAGTCTTTTAGGATAATAACTACAACAACCACAAATCATCAGTGAGTATGAAAATCTTAAGAGTCAAATGATTATTCTAGTTATTTGCCATTGTGTTTTCTTTTGAATTTTCCAAACATTTTGCAATATCATGCACAGACATAATTTCATACAGAACACTTAAAATATTGAAGGAGAAACATTGTAAAGCTGTTGAAAACTGAATAATAATTCCTAGTATTGACTTCTTTATAAAATTGTCAGTAGTTTATCTTCAGAGAGAGATGATAACATCACCTAAGACAGAAATAAAGGCTTGCTGATAAGCAGCTGTTACATTTTTCCACATAATGGTGTTTTCTTTAGCACAATACAAATAATTTCTTTGACCTTTATTTCCGTTTATTGTTTGAAGATGCTAATAGATATTACAATCAGGGAAAAGGAGCAAAGAATCTATATATTTGTATGCACTCACTGTACTACAGGTATTTCAAAAGTGTGTAAATAAGTTATAGTAAGCAAAAAGAAATGGGCAATTTTAATTTACCACTTGAAAAGCTCTCACACAAAACACTCTGCACCAGAAGCCATTTCACTCAACTAGTCTAAATGGGATGTTCTTGTCTGGGTCCTTTATCATAACATCACTTAATACAACCCAAAAGCTACCTTTCCAATCCTGACACTTGACAACTGTGGCCTACACTGAAATCATGCCTTTATCAGCAGTGCCATTTTTCCTGTCCAGTGCAATTTCCTGCCCCCTAAACCTGGGACCCTTCCTGCAAATGTGTGCTCTGACCTGTAGGGCTGAGCAAAACTAATACACCAGCAGAAGTTTGATGATGGCATTTTGCAGTCAGCCACCAGTAAGTGAAGTATCCAAGTACTTAAGGCCTCCAAGATTCTGTTCCAGAGAATTTAAACCATTGTGTTACATCTGGCCAGAAATGCTGGCAAAATATTGATGATATATGAATTGTGGAAAGTCAAACCACAGCACTGCTCCAACTTAAAAGAATTGTTTTAATTTACAGTCCGAGACCAAACATAAATCTACTGTTTATTGTTTGGCTGCCCTTTCCCCAGTAAGGGATTGAATAGCGCACTGTGAGAGACCATTCATAGTAGGACCAGACTGAAACAAGAAGAGCACCTAAGCATTAAAAAAAAAAAAATCTGGAAGGATTCACAGGAATGATTTGCAGAACATCCATCCTGAAACCATGTCCTGTCTCCACATTTCACAGAGCAGGGCCTGGGCATTGTCTACAGGTGCCACGCGTAAGCTGGATCTCCTCCTCGAGCACCGCTGCAAATGCTGTGACGCTGGCTTGTACAGCAGGAGTCAATGCCAAGGGCAAGATTGCCAGGTAGCATCTGTTTAACAGATCTGTCAACCTTCAGCTTTAAAAAAGGAGATAATTCAGCAGCAACAGGGCTGTCCCAAAGCCTATCCAACCTTCATCAATAACGCAAATCCACTAACATAATGTTTTGAAAAAATACAGTACAATCTGGTTGCTAGGAATATCCCTTTATTGATAGGCCATGTAAAGCTGAATGGGAAAACTGCACTTCTGAAATTAGTCTACTACAAATTTCTAAATCACTCAGTGACAACTCTTGTGTGAGACAGCCAACACCTGTATTCCTATGACCATACGTTAGAAACAATTTTCTGATCCATTGCTAATACTGAATAGCCAGGAAAAGAGAGGGGGGAAAGAAATGAAAAAAGAGAGATCCCTTGCTAATATGTGGGCAGAGCTTTCATTTTCCCCCTTGGTTAAGTAACAAGAGTTAGAAAGCAGAAGGATCACAGCATCAGGCATGGAGAGAGAAACTACGCAGCAATGAAAGCTTTCACCATCCCACATGAAAGGCAGCATCATGCAGGAAGTTTTAAGTAACTGCAGTTTCACAGTGGTTTTTCACATCCCAGGCAACACACATGGCCAGTAAGAATGCCCCTTTGCTCCAAAAGTCTGATTTATAACCAGACTTCTTGGATATTTGAAGGAGTTATTTTTTTTTGTAATATTGGCTTCAGCATCATGTTCCACAAATAGAAAATTTTCATTACCTCAGTCTTTTGGTTCAACATGTGGATGATTTTGTTGTTCTTAAGAGCGGGCAGAATTATAAACCGCCAGGCAGCTCCATAGGAGTGAGGAGGTTGAGAAACGGAGGAAAAAAACGGAGAATGAGGGTGGAGTGTGGCACTCCATACATTAAATGGTATCAAATATATCATTGTACAGACATTTGTTCCCAGATCTACTACATGCTACAAGCTACAAGAAACATGATAGCAGTTTCTAAATTTGGCTAAAAGGGAGAAGCCATTTGGACTTGTTGCAAAAGCTTACAGAGATAGGACAGGAAAAACAAATAAATGGTAGAGCCATTCAGCAAGACCTGAACTATTTTGAAGAACTCTCTGGCAAAAAACAAAGGATACCCTTTGCTACCACATTAATTCCTCAACTAATTGAGACAGCTCAGCCCAGCAGCAGTGAGCAATGTCACAAGAGCATGTTGAGCAGGACAACCTCAGCTGCCCTCCCTGGGTCTGCTGGGATAGTTTGATTAATACACACACATGTCAGCAAGCAACAAGCAATCAACTGAAATGGGAGATACTTTTATTTTACTCATATAAATCAAAAGACAAACAAACCCTTTTTTTCTGCAGTAAGTTTAGGCAGAGTACTATAGGAGACTTAACTTACCCCTCTTCTTTCCCATTTGGTGATGAAAATGAACTACACACACCAACTACAAAAAAGAACACCCAGAAACTCTAGGAGTTTCATAACTGCCCTTTAAAGGGGAAAAATGAAAGAAGGGAAAGAAAAAAGAGAAAGAAAGAAAAAGCCACATGCAAACAACTTGAAAAAGCCACACACAAACACAGCTTCTAGAAAGGGGGGGAAATAAGAAAATGGGAAAAACAATCCCTCCAAACCCAAGAATTCCAAAATGCTCTGATCCAGCAGAGCATCTGCCAAGCCCATTACAGTACCTCACCTCATTGCAAGATTTGATTCCTTGAACAAATATTGCCTCTAAATGATTGATGTACACAAGAAAAGGATAAAGCTATCTTTAGTTTCTCTGAAAGAACATATTTGTGAAGACAAAGTTGTAGTTTACAAACTATGTTTTCCTTAATATTTGTGTATTGCAATCATCATCCTGTAATCCTTTTAGTTCTGGGTTTGTTTCATTTTTTTTCCCCAGCCAGCTAATTTTTACTCACCTTTGAACTAGAGAAAAACCACAGGAGTGGCCAGGAAGTCCTGAAGCAGAGCTGAGCACCGCATCTGCGCACTGAGGTTAACATGAGGTCTGGCTTAACACAACAATGCTTGGGAGATAAAAAACGTGTATACCCTTCCTTCAAGCCCATTGCCCCTGAGAAAGCTAGAGGCTTGGTCAATAACCATCTCCACCATATTCCCTCTTTGTTGGATTGAGTTATAGCAGTGGTAACAATCTACCCAGAGATCATTTGCTATGAAATCAAACATTAAATTGACATTCTGGCATATTTTGAACTATTAGGGTTTCCAGCTTACACTGTTTCCCTGATAAGGTCCTGCTTTAGGCTGTTGCACAGCCTGCTCAGCATTTGAGTGGGTCAGCCCTTCACTAGAACAGGTCTTGACTGGGCTAAAAAGGTACCAGAGACAGCAAGCCATCTCCACGGCATCCCTTTTGCTGGCAGAGTGGAGACTGTGCAGCACTTAAAACCAGAGAGGAAGCACTGCAAGTCCCACAGCCAGGAATAGTGGCTGACACCAGATTAGGCATAGTCTTTTTTGAGGCGAGCAAACGTTTTAGATGAGACAGAAGAAGGGGGAGGGGATCAGGATCTCAGGGGGAGCAGGAGGAGGGGGGAATTCCAGGAGCAGTTGGCAACAGCTGGGATATTTAGTTTCAGTGTGCATTTTAGAAAAGGAATGGCATGTTTAAAGATGGCCACAGACGTCAGTCAAGCTGTGCTCTTGATACAACCTTTCCCTTCTGGAGTATTCCCTGCGATACAGCTGGGTGAGTCTGCTACCACACTGGCACACTATCCTATGTGAGGAACGGGCTGCAGCACACTGAGCTGACAGGCAAGGTCCTTCAGTGGATGCACTCGCACATCACCATTTATTACAGAACATTATCTGGGCAGCAGAACTGGCTAACACTACTCTGTCTCGTTTCTGACCTCCACATCCAAAAAGTTCCTTCCTAGGTCCAGCTGGAGAAAATGCCCATTTACCTGCTCAGTTGTCCAACTAGAGGCAGATTTTGCATCTAAATTTTGGAGGAGTCCAGTTGTTCCCATATATGATGTTATTAATGCTGAGTGGAGAATATCAATTAGGCACAAGTGTTTAGTATTGATTAGCTGTTAAGGTTCTGCATGTATATACCACTGGGAAACAGTTATCACGTATTCAAATGACTCATCTACTTTGCCGTGCACTTTATTTTCTCCAGTATAAGCTAAAATGTACAAAAGCAAGAGATAAGGAAAAGGAGCAGAAGAGGGGCAACTCTCAAGTTAGGGAGAACTGTCTCCCAGGGAAACCTGCCCAATAACACTGTTGGAGTCACGGCTACAAAGCCAAGAAACCAACAGCACAAAAACAACAGGAGAAAAATAGGGGGGAAAATACTGCCATGGCTTCAATGGCGTGGGCAGAAGAGCTGTGAACAGCAGACCCTTACCCTTATTGAGGCATCAAGGCTCTTAAAAGTGCTGTGAACAAGAGCAGAAAAGGATGCTGTGCTCTAACAGCTTCACCTCATAGCCAAATCTCTCTCTGAGGTTAGCCTTCAGAGACGGATGGTCTTTTGGCTAGAGCAGGGGACATGAGCTTCCTCCAGCTGTGTGAAGCTTGTGACCGTCTTCATTCCTCTAACCTTGATCACTTAACCGAATCTAAGAGAGTGGGATGAAAAGGCCAGGCATCCTGTACCTGCATATATTCAACACTGTTTATATGACAGATGGAATAAAAGCCTGTTGAAGACTGACAATCAAAACCCTACTTCTGTCTCCATGTGTCATCCTGCTTTGACTCATAAATGCATGTGAACATTTGAAATAAGGAACTTCAACTGAGTATGTCATAACATTGTTATGTTGAAAGTCATTCTCCTCTGAAATAAGGATGGTGATGCTCCTCATGCTGGTAGTCACAAAATCTCCATAGGAACCGAATTCACAGAATAAATTTAAGCTTCAACACCATCTTTCGCCAGTCAAAAATTAATATGCCAGGCAAATAGTTTACATGAAGCTCCAATATTTAGTTCATGGGAGCCAATTATCTACATTTGACAAAACCAATTAAGAACAAAAATCTAGCTTTAAAATCTTTATTCACCACATTTATGTAAGTACTTGAAGAAATGTCATCAAGTTCTTTAAGAGGTGGTAAGATGTGACTAAATCTTGAATCAACTTTGTTTATTC
Organism: Mesitornis unicolor; assembly: GCF_000695765.1. Classification (NCBI taxonomy): domain Eukaryota; kingdom Metazoa; phylum Chordata; class Aves; order Mesitornithiformes; family Mesitornithidae; genus Mesitornis; species Mesitornis unicolor. The sequence continues at coordinate 51,373 of NW_010175074.1, forward strand.
AAATTTGTGACTAAGAGTTACTTTGCAAATGTTTTCTTTACATGTATTTGTCTGCCTGTTTATTTTCTCCCCAGTTCCTATTTTTATTTAGGAATTGGGTCCTCCATATCACGTAATGGGTGAACTGAATGGTCATACAATAGAAGGTATCAACAAAACACTGTTTTATTCCAAATGCTTGATGTTGGTCTAAAACCACATTAAACAAAACCACAACAGGACTTACAAGAGTTGTTACACTTTCAGGTAAATGTTGTGAGAACCTGGTCAGAGAAATAATAGAAAAAAGGCTACTATTGAACTTAGAAAAACATATCCTATCGTCCATACCCTAAAATTTGAGGGTTAACTAGATAAGAACTGATAAAATGTGCCTGTCTTCTGTAAGGCTTTCTGCTGCGGCACCCGAGAAAGCACACAGGGAGTAGCCAGCCACCTTCTTCCACCCTTCAGAGGAGAAAATCTGATTTTCAGAGATGGGAAACTGATGGTGCTCACACATATGAAGGAATGCGAAAAATTAACCTGCCTCAGTTATGAGGACTACATTCTTGCCAGCAAGATACAACTACCTTTTTTACTGTATTTGGGTTCTTTTTGTAAAGCCTGCACAAGATGATGTCTGGATCAAGTTAGTGCAGCAGGCACACTCCAGCTTCAAAATTCTCTTTATTAATCCTCTTTTGGGTAGCTTCACTTTGCCAGCTCCTCCCCTTACTTCAAGGTCAGCTACTTTGGGAAAAAGGATATATTCTCAGCTTTTCAGAAACCATCTGGATCTACAGGATTTAACATCAAAAAGGTATTTTTCTTGGTGCTTGGTTATCAAGTGTCTGCCATGCAACTTTCCACATTCTCTTTGACATCCACAGGAACCTGCACAAAGCTACCTTGTGCTAAAATCTCAAGTTTCTCCTCATTTCCACAAGAGACACTAACTGCAAGCATTTTCCCAGGGTTCCAGCCAAAACTTTTATTCCACTTACCTGTGTCCCCATTTGGGAGTCTCTCCTCTACTTCTGCCTACTGTCATAGTGCAACTACTGTTCCCAGAGATTACTTCATGCCAGCTCACCAAAGGAGATTCATGATGTAAAGCCTGTGTTTCAAAGCCAGACCGATAAAGTTTCCTTTTTGATCAACACTTATCTTAAGAAAACGGTAACAAAAGTCATACAATGGCATCCTAAAACTTAACTTAAATATATAGTTTTCTGATTCCCTGAAGCTTTATTTGAGATAAACCAGATCATGTTACAGTTGTAGCACAAAAGCAGATACAAAAACCAAGCTTCTATCTAACATTTAAAGGGTCACCAAGTACTCTGGAAATAGCCAAAAGTTTTGAAAACCTGAAGGGTTTCAAGGCAAGAGCGATTCTCTGAGATAAGGCAGAAATTTTTCCCCTCCTCCAATGTGATAGTATCACTTTGCTGTCCCCACAGCCTACCAAGAATTAGCTGCAGGGAAATGTGATGTGACTTTAAATGCACAGTTAGTGCACCTGTGAGCACACTGGACATGCACCTTCTCTTTAGGCCTCCCAAAGAATCACCAGCTGGTAGGACCTGAGCTTACCAATGGTATGCCTCCAAAATACTTGGCATATTTTACAACTGAAGGGTTGTATGTTGAGACAGTGCTGTCCCTACAACTGCACTGACTTGTACATAGCCCAAGAATGACTATGGGGACAAAAAAGTCAAAAAACCAACTTAACTAGTTTAGGTCCCACACAATATTCCCTTAAGAATCCTTTATTCTGTTGAACGTCCATTACCTGTGAAAATTTAGCACACCAAGTTCAAAATACTGTTTGTATTGTGGGTCACACCAGACAGACCACTTGAACTCTAAGTCATCCTACTTCCATAACACCTCATTGATTTATTGAATGCCAAGATGAAGTAAAATTTATTACAGATCCTTTATTACAGATAAATTATTTGATTTCTCCTTCTACCACTACAAAAATTACACACATCTGTTCTTATTAAATGTACCTAACAGCCTTAAGCAGTTTTTACACCGTGGAGTTTGGTCAAAAGAGGAAAGTGAATTTGTAGATTTTTAAAGCTAAAAAAAAAGAGAGATTCCCCACGTCAAATCTGCCACAAGATATTTTAGATTTGAGAGACCTCTGAAGGAATACTATTATACAGTATATAAAAAAAAATAGCATAGTGGCTATTAAATGAATCATTTCAGTTTGACTTTTCATTCTAATTACAGAATTTAGTGAAAATGTTATTGAGATAACACAGATTTAGAACAGCATAGTGTTAGTAAGCAGATCCACTACTAAGACAAACTGCCAGAGTAAGCTTTCCCAGCCTTTATGACAGAAATTTTGATCTATTAACCTTCACATGCTGAATTTCACCTAAAGAATTCAGACAACCAGAATACCAAGGAACAGACAACTTCCCAGAACAGATATTACTGCCCAGCATTCTCTCCTACCATTGGTCATTTCAAAATTCCTAACATATGAACTCCAAATTCATCGTGACTTCTTATTTTCAAAAAGTAATCATAAATATGAAAAATGTTATATTCCAGTTGAAATGTGTATAGTAAGCCAGAAAGTTCATGCTGGACAAAGTCTTTGATCAGCTTCATCCAGGGAAGCGAAGATAGAAGATCTGCAATGCCAGTCAGAAGAGTACTAATAATTACAGCAGTTTATTATCTATTAGCAAGAGAAATAAATCACTAGGGTTGTAACCTGGTAGGATAAATCTATTTCCTAGCTATGGGCATTTCAGCCCTGCTTCTTTCCTGTTATAACATGTAAGGGCGCCAACACGGTCCCAAATATTGTGACTCAACAGCACCCACACTGCTCTCTAATTTAGGCTGCTGCCAACTTTAAAGCACAGAGTCCAGTGAGGTATGAGAGCAATGGAAATGAGAAGACAGGGGAAAAAGGGAAAGTGCCCAAGAATGGTAAAGAACAAAGAACTGGTATTAAAACAAGAAAAATTCATTAGGTCACTCCAATCACAGGAGACTGAGATTGAAAGCCTTGGAGAGAAACAGTTCAGGCAAGGACAGTGATACTTCCTTGCCTGTATTATTTGTACGTAGGCAGCAAAATTGGGAAAGAATTGCAGGGAGCTGAAGAGATTATCTTGTATTTCAGACAGCTACACGGCTTGCTCAGGATTTGAATACTTTCCTGCCTTGTGCCGCTGAACTTGGTTGTGTTGCTAGTCAAGTCACTTACATCAGACTTTTGGTAGCTGATTCCTAGTCACACGTTGCCCATTTGCTATGACTGCCTGGCATCGCAGCGCATGGAAGAGAGCCATAGCTGTGCCTCTGCAATGCTACAGAATGCTAAGTACACCGCAAAGAATACAAGGTCTTAAAAGTTATAAATTTATTTATTTATGCTATAAATTAGCATACAGTCTTGAATCTATTTTCTCTGTACCACAGCCCCGGTACTCACGCTGACGGCATGAAATAAGACTCATGTTTGCAAAGAACTTTTTTGCATAGATGCTGTCGTGATGAGCACCACAGAAGTCTGATAAAGTAATTCTGTCCTCAGGACTTGGTTTGAGTAGCACTTAACAATATGGCATAGAACTGCATGTTGAACAGTAAGGAGAAAGTGAAACACTGAATAGCTGTTCACTAAGGGCTGTGCTATTCATTCAGCGCACTAAAGAGGTACTCAGAAGAAACACAGCAGTGACCACGTATTTAATATGCATGCCCATGAAGGAGTATTGAGCATGCAGAGAACACTATTGTATTACTTTAGCAGGCCTGACCTTGCAAATTTCATCACGTTCTCCAAGACTCAAGACAGAAACTAACACATGTAATTATTCAGTTAATTCTTATTTCACTCGTATTTAGCAGTCTGCAGAGAGATCAGGTTCTAAGATGCCGGGTACTAGTTGAGTAAAGTAAAAAACTATCTATTTTCACAGAGAGAATACAGCACGCCTCTTGGTAATTTAATGTTTTTAAGTTTATACATGCAATTCAGTCTAACAAATGCTGCAAGCACAGGAGAGGAGATGAAATGCCAAAAGAGTGAACAGTCAGACAAAGTATATGCTCAAATGAAAAAAAGGAAGAAAAAAAATTAAGAAGTCCAATGGAAGAAGCTTTCTCATGCTGTTCTGAAGTCAGATAGCTTGGCTGGGCTTGAGTGGAGGCTAAAAATCCAGCAGTAGTCCATACATAGCAGAGATATTCTACATATACAAAAAACTATCATTTGCATTAGTATTCACTTGTCTTCCACAAGCTCTGCTGCTCATGAAAGGCATGAAGCTGGATTTTCTGGTGCTGTCTACATGAAAGCTCTATTGGTGAAGAAAGTCAGGTATTCTCAGAGGAATACACCAAGTCTTCCTCAGCTCTTTGCAGTGTTACACCAACTGATCTGTATGGTATTAGAAGCCATCATAACAGATTTTTTAAAAATCATCAGTGTACATAAAAATGCAAATAATTTTTTTCCCATCTGAGTTACATTTACCTCTGTTACCCTAACTTAACAAAAGAGAGCAAACTAAGGCCAAGTTACTCTTAGCAAGCTAAATTTCTAAGGCAAAATTATAAGTCTCCTGAAATGATTTAAGTATATAATCTTATGGTAACTGCAAAAACCACCAAGAAACCAGACGGAGTCACCCTATCAAGTTACAAAACTTACCCTAAAATCAGAGTGCTAGAGAACAAATCTAGTGAGCATCTGGACTCAGTAAGGAAATAAGAAGCCATCACCAATGATCGAAATGCAAAAACCGTGGTCTTTCAAGACACACACTCATGAAATCTCCCAGTCAGGGACTAAATAATTAAAGAGGTCATCTTGAGCTAGAATCTCGACTTTAGCCTGGACCACTGTCAAGGCCTGTCAAACTCCAGGTGACATTGGTAATAGACGTAATAGACAGGAATCTCTATAGGCTAGTTTATAAAAATGAAAATGGAAGCAAGCTGGTGCACTTTTGGGCACCAATGGGCTTTGGGTTTGTAGGGCAGCGCTGTCAGTTTTTAATTTAATTGCAACAAACCAAGCCCTAGAAAGCCATGTTCCACTTTGCAGACCAAGCAGCATTTCCAAACACTCCCAAACATAAAATGGGCTGATATCTGAAATCAGGAATGTCTTAAGCATAAGTCAGTTAAGTCTAAAAATATAACACACATCAGCTAAACAGAGTATTGGAAATTTATCTCCTGAAAAAAGTTCTCTCACCCTTCTATTCATGGCTTTGTTCTTTCTAATAATGAAAACCATTTTCGCACCATTTTTCTCCTTTCGCACCCATGGTTAGCCCATGAGGGAAGTGCTCCCCAGAAGCATATCAAATTCATTCAGTGCACTCTGGCAGCAGGATAAATTAGAACAAATTGAAGAGCCTAGGCAAAGGGCACAGGTATGATAAAAATTAAGAGGTTATCACAATTCTTTCTAGAATTGCCCTGAACATTATAGACACAACGTGTGAATAGGTGTCACTGGAGCTGAAGTCAGATGCAGACCATGAGAGACCAATACATACGCTTCACATTCTCTTCATTATGCAGGAGACCCAAGGCCAATGAGAAACGTATTAGAAAAGAAATAGATGTGGCAAGAGCACGCACCTTGGAGTTCTTCCTTTTGCTGCTTATCGGCAGCAAAACAATCTGCATAAGGAAACAAAGCCTCTCCATCCAGCCTGGGCCAGTGCCAGGACAAACTAAGCCACAGGTCCAAAACAGAACTGATTCTTGATTTTAATTACAGGAGGAACCCTTGCACGTTAGCTTAAAGCTAGAGCTACCAAGCCATAAGACATGAGTTACTTCCAGGTGACTGCTGAGCAACCAAGAAGCAAGAAGAGTAGCCATTCAAGCACCAAGTGTCCCCAAAAACATAAAGTACTCTCCTCCAGCTACACCCAGCCCAACTGTGCTGACAAGAACCACTGTGGCCACCTCCACAAGACAGGAGGATGCCAGTTTGGAGGGACACCAGCTACACCTTCAGCACTGGCAGCAGTGCCACCATCACCAGCATCACAAGAGCTCTCTTCCCAAGACTGTGCTACCCATGTGACCAGATTTGGAAACAGCAATAATCAGTGAACAATACAAACACATGCTGAGAGAGACCTTCTTGTGTCTAACAGACTTCACTAAGTGTCCAGGGAACAGTTGTATACAGAGCCCCGAGCACACACATGGTAGTTGTGGTCCCCCAAGAACAAGCAAAGCTGAACAAAGTCTTTTAAGGTTTTGGCTCGAAAAATATTGTGGGGGAGAGGAAAGGTAGAAAAAGGAGCGTATTTATGGTAAGTCTTTACTCTTTGCCCATGGGGCAGTTAAGCTGGGACTCTAAATATGAAGGATGCAGGGCAAATTAAAAATTTCAAGTACTATAGAATTACTGGTTTAATGGGTCTGCCAAAAGACAGCACACCCCCAGCAAAGAGTTCTGGCTGCAGAAAGCCCTTAATCCCAATGAATAACTAACTGGGAATAATGTCAGCAAAACAGCTGTCAGGATGAAATTCTGTTCAAGTTGACTGAAGGAGCAACTGCCTAGAGCTGGAAAGCAGCACGTTCAGCCCAACCTCAAAGCAAAGAGCAGGAGCCAACATCACAATTTAACGTCTACAACCACGTTCTACCTTAATAACAGGAGTATGAAGGAGGAGGACAGAAGCAACTAAGGAAAGAAGTAACTACTTTCTTCGAAACACAAGAGCATAACTCTGGAATTAATTTGAGAGTTATTCAAGTCTCTTCCAAAGACAAGCTAAGGCAAATCAGTACCTATCTTTACCCAAAGCTGCTCACTTTCCACTGAGGTGGAAAGGGATCCTAAATGCTGGCACAGAGTACCTATGAGGAAAAGAAACAAACTTCACAGAAACAATGTACCACTGGAGCTCTATTAGGCTCTGCTGAGCAGTTTACTGAAGGCAGAATTGCTATTCTGTACTTCCAGTAGAAAGAGCTGCATCCTCCTTTGCATCATGATCCTGACTCCAACCAGGACTCCTCAGAAAAAAAATAAAAGGATTTTACAGTAGATTAGAAATGCCTGATCTATCTTATATCCTCTGAAGTTCCTATCTGTTCCAGGTTGCGTTCTCTTGATGGTTTTTGTTCAGACTCTGCTCCTCCTCATTTCTTTCCTTCTCTCAACTAAATTTCTTAAACTTTTTTTCTCTCCATTATATTTGGACTGGCTTGTCCAAGTGGTGATGTGGGATAAGATCATTCATCAGAAGCTCAAGGCATAGCAGTTGCTCCAAGCCAAGACCTTACCTACTTGGTTAAGCTTCATCATGTAGCACAGGAAATAAGATACTGCATTTCTTACCTAAGAAATATACTCTGCTTCCTATGATGGTGCTTGAAGTAGTAATGCAGCTTTATCAGTCCTTCAAAATAGCACTAAAAAGAAGAGTCCATTCAGAAACACAGGAACAAGTACGGGAGAAAAGCCTTGAAGCTATAAGCACCAGAGGATATGAAGACAGGAGGAGGATGGATGACCAATTACACACAAATTATTCAAGTGAGATTGCAATAATACACAGAGATATTTAAAGCACTTGGAGCACATAGGATATGGACAGCTGGTAGCATCCATGTGACAGATGCATCAAGTGAATGCCTTTTGCCACCTATATAATGCTCTGCATTAACAGATGGCTGAGTGGGCAGTCATTTACAGACAACAAAGTCCCCAAACCTTGCCCACACAAAGAACAAGTAAAATGGCCCAGAGCCATCTAGTCAAAAGTCACATTCTAAGTCAGATGGGCTGCTGATGAACAAGTAAGAGGTATTCTGCTTTATTAGCAAGAACAAAGTTGTAATTCTCCTAATAACCTATCACTGTGCTGGGAGTGAAAAAGCTAGTTACCACACTCCAGAAATTCCCAAGTGTGCTCTTTCATTAGACTTCTGGCAGGGAGAGAGGCACAGGCCAACAGACTGTTGTTCACAAGACATTTTCATGGCAATCCATAAATGCAACAGGCTGCAGAGAAACTGTCAGATGGCAGGTCCTTTTGTCTCCTGCCATTGGAAAACCACTATGATCCACCTCTGGACAACACAGGACACTAGTGTATATGGAGTGACCGTCTCCCCTTGCCAGATGCTATCTACACTGTAGTAGAGCAATTTTTTTAAAACTTGCTTTTTGTTGATGAAATTAAAGCTTTTCTTCATACTCAAAGTAAACACAGAGCACCGGCAAGAGTTTTTGATGTGCAGGCACCTCAACTTTGTTGACTCTATCGTGTTTGCTTTAGTGACTATTTATGTCTTGCATGCAGTTGCAGTTCTAAGTCTAAACCCCTCTCCCTCCCCACCGAATACAAACATAAGAGGTTATGTTTTGCTCTCTATGTACCTTTTGGTATACAAGATGCCTACATCCTCCCTCATCCTAGAAGAAAACCTCAGCGTGGCTGCGGTTGTGCACACTGGAAAATGATCACGACCCCTAGCTAACACTGACAGCCCCTTCTTCACCAGCTCTTCTTCCAACAGCACCAATTTTCAGGGAATACTGGAGCTCAGATCAAGCTGCAGGAAACTGTCACTTACATGCTTCATATTGGAGCTCCCCATCCAACACTGGAACAGGTTGCCCAAGGAAGCTGTGGATGCCCCCTCCCTGGAAGCGTTCAAGGCCAGGTTGGACAGGGCTTTGAGCAGCCTGGTGTAGTGGGAGGTGTCCCTGCCCATGGTCGGGGGACTGAACTGGATGATCTTTAAAGTCCCTTCCAACCCAAACCATTTCATGATTGTATGACTCTGTACAAAGGTTGCCACTGCTGCTACTTCTGGAAGTCAGCTCCTCCTGGTCACGTAGTCCTGTACTCCAAGCATACCATGACGGGATATTCCCCCCTCCCTACGCAGAGATCCCCCTTATGCTCTTCTTTCTCTTTGGAGATACTAAGAGACAGGGAAAAAGGCAGAGAACAAAAGCTTTCAACACAGTTTGAGACCACACCACTTCCAAGAAGCCTGCTCTGTCTTTGATCTATTGATTTCAAGGCCTTTAATGTGGGAAGCTGAAATGCAAGTTTTCTCCACACAGTTCTAAAATGAAAAAGAAAATGCAGTATGGCACTGGAGAATTAAGTGCTACATTGAAAAACTAACAAATATTGAGGGGGTGGAAAACCCAAAAATAGCAGATCTGCCTATAACCAGAACATGCACTCAGTAGTCTTTGTCGAAATTAAAAAAGTAAAGACTTAAAAATATTATTCGGCAGTGCTACATCAGAGAACCTTGCAAACTGCAATGAATGGAATTAACGGATAAAATCCCACAAGTACTGGTAGACAACTTTTCTATTAAATCTTACTGGAATGTCACCTCAGAGCTCCCTCTGTGAATTTTCATTAAGTTATCCCACAGCTATCTACAACAGCTTGGCTTACTTTCTCCCCTGAAGCTACTCACAACAAGCAAAATGAGGGAAAGGAATGAAGTGGCAAAGCATTTACTACTGAGATGCATTTTCAAATGAAAGTATGCATCTTTTTGTTTAGGATACTCTGAGAAGGCTCTAGCACTAAGTGCAGCACATCCTTCATATGTGAGGATGGAATAAATCCAGTTTGACGTTTGCCTTTGAAGAGCACACATACCAAGTGAACCTCTGCAATTCTAACTGGGGACTACTTCCCAGGAGAAAATAATCATCGAAAGATAAGTGAGGGAAGTGAAATTACTTTGCAGCTTCAACAGTTTTATTTTTACACCCTGCTCCCTTTATGTACATCTCCTCACAGGGAATATCTTAACCCTTGACTGTGCTGTGCCAATCTGGATGCCACGAACCACCACACAACAGCCATCACCTCCGCTTTCAGAAGTGGCCACGTGTCTGGGCACGTGTCTGGAGGGGGAGGGGAAAAAAAACCCACTGCCAACAGCCCATTCCTCCAGCAGGCAGAGGCACCCACACTGGCAGAAAGCACCCATCAACCTAGCACCCTCGCAGAGCAGTGACACAAGCAGAGCGACGCTGCTCTGAGGAAAGGGAAAAATAAAGCCCCAGCAAGACTGAAGATCTGCATGTTCATAATTAAAATGTTTAGAGGGTATTTTGCTTCTCTTTAGAAAAGGCAAGCTGTTTCTAATAAAGGATCATTTGAGTCACTTGAACTTTGTTGATTTATGGGTTTTTTCATGTTATTCCAAAACTGAAGGCCCCCTTATTGAAATAAAAATTGATTTTGGGAGGGGTAGGATGTTAAGCTAAGCTTTTATATAATTTCCTTCAACTCAGGAGAGAGTTACCTTTATGACTCACCAATTCCGACACCTCCTTTTTTCTTGCCAGCGTATTTTTTTCTGGAAAACAGTTTATTTTCTTGGCTGCCTTTTATTGATCCAAACACTGGTAGAAGACAGACACCACATATACATGCTCCCAAATCAGGACTTTCCTTCTTTCAAACCACAACTTTCAAAAAAACAATTCATCAGAATCAGGAAAACGATAAACAGAAAAAAAACCCAGTTATATAGCTGCTGTCATTTTTTTTCTGTTTAGATTACATATTTACAGTTAAGCCTCTGGACTGAAAGAAAACTTCCAGAGATGTTTTTGTTGCAATAACACATGCAAGTTATCCCACTGACACAAATCACAATTGCACGGAAACAGAGCCAAGGGATTCAGCGCTGAATGCCGTGGCACACTGGGCATCCCTGCCCACTCGTCTGACAGAGCTGAAGCAGCCACTTCTGCCTCTCCTCATTCCTCCCTTCCCTTCCCCAAACCCAGTCAGAAAATGCTCACTGGCAAATAGCAGACTTGAGCTAACACACCATGGCTCCTTTTTAAATTGGAAAAAAAAATGTGAAAAATACAGGAAAAAGTGTTAACAAAGGCAAGCAGTTAATAATACTTAAAACAAAGAATTACACAAAAAAGATCAGCAGGGAAGACTTCAGTGCTTTTCCTCAGTCACTGAAGCTTCCTTTCTCTGACAGCAGACTGAAGAAGAATCTCTTATTTAAGAATTTTCTAGATTAGTAAGGCAGACATTTGGATGAAGGATTTTCAGAGTTTGTTCGGGAGGGGTTTGAGGGGAATGTCCAAAACATCCATATCATGTATAAAACATGCACCACTAATATTCAAGAAATGAAATCATTATCATTACAAGTTCCTTAATTTTCTAGTATATCTATATGCAAGATTAAAATTATAGGTTTGAATTTGGGGGGGTTACATTTGTTTTAAGATGTTATAGCAAGACCTCTAAATTCCACCAGAGCCACAGTTTGCTGTTGTGGTACAACAGCATAACATAGCCCTGTGCATTTCATGGAAACCTGTGCTTGCAAGCACCACAAACAGATTTTAACCTCAGCCCTGTGTCCTCTGTAGTCATGCTACCATTGTGCTCCCATTTGAAATCAGTTATTTATGGGCATCAGCCTCTGCTTATGCAAAAGCAGGACTGTGCTTCTCAAGTCAGAACAAAGGTTACAACTACTTGTGCCAGTCTGTGGCCTGCTCATGAAGTACAAATTTGTCCAAGTTTCTTGGCTTTCTGGTTTTACTGGAAAGATCACTAGGAGCTTTTTCCTACCACTCTGGAAAGGGAAAGTTCCAATACTGGAAGATTCACTTTTCTTCATCTTCAGTTCACAACTTCTCCTCCCAAGAGCGCAATCCCGTGTAAAGGACTTCACATGGTGCAGTACTATAAGGCATTATCAGTACCCTGTGTTGAAGCCTTTGACCTGCACTTTAGCTGAATGTATCAGATGTAAAATAAATTTGGGGAACTCCTGTGCATTGATCTTTTCACAGATTTCAGCTCCTCATTGTTGGTGAGAAAAACCTGAATGACAGCAACGTACAACCTGAGGAACAGAAGGCAGGTAACAGCCTAATTTACCTTTTAAATGATACCGTAATCTAGCCAGAGACTCGATTGCTCATAATTGCAATACTCTACTGAGATCTACCACCACCTCCAGGGAAGAAAACAATAGGGAATGTATTTACAGTCTCAGGATGAGGACCTCTGGTTTTTTGCACTATGTGCAAAAGCAGAGTATGTGCAGCCACTTTCCCTATAGCTTGTAGATATCTGGAGGCCTGGGATTCTTCTGAAGTCCACTGCAAGGTCAGATGAAGGTAGGGAAATTTTGGAGGTTGGAATAGCATAGGGAAAAGTCAACACAGAGAATTCTTCCTTTCATGCTGTTCCTGAAACTCACAGTGGGATCACATAGTGCAAAAATCCCTGTCTTATTTCCAGCACGAAACAGGATCATGAAGAAAAACTCTGTGAAGGAGAGATTAATGAAGAGCATTTCCCTCTTATCTTATTCATTCAGCTGTACAAAGAAGAATTAAAGAATTGCTTCCCCTGCCTCCACCATGCTGCTCCTTAGCCTGTGAAGTGCTCTATGAATCACTGACACTGATGCCAGAGCCAAGAAGCCACAGCAGTATTATTTTTCAAAATCTTTGCTTGTCAAAGTTGATTTCAAAATTAAGCTGTCTTTGATACTAGGCATAAGACCTTAAAATGGCAAAAACCAGCAAAATAGGGTTTCTCTTCAAATGGGCAAATTAAGCAGATTTTCTCCTTTCCTCACAAAACATGAGGTCACTAGATGAAATTAAGTCAATTTTAACATTGGATGCAAGTTCTTTTATTAACTCTATTGTTAAGCTAGCCATTCTGCTAAGGTAAGGCTCACTAGCAATAATCATTTTGTGTATATGTGTGTATGTGTGTGTGTGTGTGTGTTTAAAAAAAAAGTAGTTAACAGTAGCAAGTTCTACTATAACTGAGCCATGTGACTATCAAGGTAGAAGATTCTCATAACCAACTAATGCCACAAACAAAAAAACTTCTTAAGGATTTAGCATCGAAATTCTCAAGAATTAAGTCTGCACATCTCTTCTCAAGATCTGACAAGCAACGGAAATAATTTCCTTATTGGTCAATTATAGCACTGCACAATGAATTAAATAACAAAACAAATCTCACCATGCCAAGGAAATCAGTCAAATTTATAGTTTTCTAAAATAAAATAGGTTTAGCAAAAGCAGTTAGATTAGAAGTCAAACACATTTCACACTGCCTTGAGGAGTTTCTACAAAGGAAACTCAATAGTATACCCTGAAAATGCCTGTCATAAGTCATAGAAGTTTTGCTTTTGTATAGAGAAGGATCTTGCTCATGCAAACAGGTTCTTAAGCACTACAACAAATTAAACCAATTAAAAATATAACTAAGTGATGTTCACTCACCCACTGTCAAGAAGTCATAAATGCACAGAATAGTTCAGGCTGGCAAGGAACTTGGAGGGCCTCCACTCCAACCTCCTGCTCCACGTGAGGACAGCTCTCAGGTCTGACCTGGCTGTTCTCAACCTTGTCCAGCCAGGCATGAAATCTGCCAGGGATGGTGATCTCCCAGCTTCTCTGGGCAACCTGTATCAATGCTCAGCTGGCCTTGTGGTGAAGAAAATTCTCCACATGTCAAGTCAGAACCTTCCCTATTTTAGTTTATGACAAGTATCTCACCCTCCTGCCATGTACATTTGAGAAGCATCCTGCCACAGAGAAACATCTGGCTCTGCCTTCTCAAAAACCAGCCCACAGGTACTGGGGGGCTGCTGCCATGTCCCCACAAAGGCACTTATCCTGAAGAAGCCCAGCTCCCTCACCAGGGTCCTCCAGCCCCAAGCAGCCTAGGGGCTCTCTGCTTAGCTCCCTCCAGTGTACCCAATGTCCCTCCTGCACTATAGGCCCCGAAACTGGATGTAGTATTTGAGGTGTGGCCTAGCAAGCACCAAGCAGAAGCAAACCGCCACTTCTATCCATCTACCATCTCCAGAATACCTGCGAAGGGCTGACCCCTCCTGCTGCCACGACACTGCAGATTCATGCTGGGCCTCAAGACCCACAGGTAACCCCCACGTCCTATCCATCAGAGCTGCTGCCCCAGCAGTCACTCGCCACCCTGGCCCAGGTACAGGGAGTACATTTATTCTGTTTATAAAATAAAAGGCAGTAACAGGCAGGTTTTTTTCATTTTGAGCTGGGGTGTGTTATAGTTCCTCACATTCTTACAAGGCTGCCCGGAGGACATGCACTGCAGTCCTTTCACCCGAGACAGCCATTAACATAGCTGGGAGAAGTTTCAGCTATCAATTTTGATGTTATTGGGGCCATAGTAGCTGTTCTGCTTGTCATGATCTAAGCGACTGAGTGTGGCAAGGAAAGACAGTACCTTCTTCTTTAAATGATATATTGGAAGGAGAAGGAGGAAAACCTCAGATTTTCAGAGTCTGCATGTCAAAACGTTCATACCTTCCCCCTGTGCAGCTGCCCTTTTAAATGACACTTTTAGCCCTATAAATCTTGCTTTCTCTGTAACATTTTTCCAGTATTGTTCTTGTTGGGGTGTTTGCAGAGAACCAAAGTACAGAAGTATTAATCCATGGATGAAAAGCTTCTACGCTGGCTTATTTTTCAAACAAATACAATACAGCTTTTATAACCTGTTGCAAAATAACACTTCCCAGATCAGTCAAAACATTTTAGAAGCTAGAAAACAGTTCTGTATTGATCTGCTACTTATTCTCCATGTTTGGGAAATACTCCACCTTCCTTTCTAGAGGACTAATATTTTCCTTAAAAAATATCTAAAAATGTAGTTAACACCAGCAGAACAAGTGCAATGAGGTTACACAGCTGTGTTAACTGATCTTCACCAACTGCATAATGGTGTTCCAGATTCTAGTTTTAAGGGCAGATCTTTTACTGATTTCAAAGTTTTGTACTGAAAGGAGAAATTAATTCAGTTTTAAGACAATTAGCAGCTCAGTCCAGCATTTCCTGATGTTATTCCTTTATCAATAGTATTGTTCTTCTGATTATTCTCAACTCCATGCCAAGCAGTACTTGCAACATGGTTTAAACAGATCTCAAGACAAGGGAACTGGGTCCACAGGACAGCAGATCAGCTGCCAGGCAACTGGGAGAGGAAAATATTTCTAGAAGGTGGTAGTCTGATAGGGTTAGAGAGTTTGGGTGGGTTCTTCCACCTCCTTTAAATCAATTTAGTTTCCATTTCACTGAATGACTAACTTAGCCAGAATGAAGAGCATCCAATCCAACCTGATCTCCTTCTGGACGAGGGAAGGGCTGTGGAT
>NW_010175075.1:0-213 GCF_000695765.1 Mesitornis unicolor
AATTATAAAACAAATAATAATTATATTATTTAGAATTTATAATTAATTATGACTTACTATTTCTAAGCGTTAACTTATAATTAATTATAAATTTCTATTTCTAAGCATTAATGAGCCCCCACCTCAGCCTCCTTTTCAGCCCCATCTCTCCCACCCTTTCCTCCTATGGGAGATGCTCCAGTTCCCCATCACCCCAGTGGCTTCACACTGGGC
>NW_010175075.1:244-16540 GCF_000695765.1 Mesitornis unicolor
TCCAGTCATTCCCTGTCCTTGAACTGGGGAGCCCAGTGCTGGACACAACCCACAGAGGAATGACCCACAGCAGCAGGGACCGAGCCCGGGGGGTCCCTGCCCCATAGCAGCCACCCCACGGTGTGGGATCCTGTGGCAGATGTGTGGGATGTGCTCTGTGGTTGCCCAATTCTTCCCCCTGTGGCCGTGCTGAGCCCCAAAAAAGCCTGGGAATCTCATTAAAGAAACACAACCCTACACATTAACGGAGCTGCAAAACCTCCCGGGGTGAGGTTTCACCTCTGGGCCAGGGTCAGGATGTAAAGATTTTGGTTATTTACACCTTTCCATGGGAAAAGCCCATTTTCTGTCTCATTTGCCAGCCTAGGAGAGCTCTTGGGTGTATGGGTGAGTGTGGGGGTTCATCCATTGCCCCCTGGGAGGGGGATGTGTGTGTGGGCATCGCTGTGGGGCTGCCGAGCCCCTGGATCCACTCCGTGGGGTGACCAGGTCCCTTGTGATGGGGCAGTGACCTGATGTGGGGGTTTTATGTGGATTTCCGAGCCAGAAGCTGCTCGTTACAATGAGGTTTTGTGTCTCCTGCCTTTGGGAATGTCTCATTCTGCTGCACCACGTCAGCTTTGAGTTACGCCTCTTGCTGTGAGGATTTGACCTCCAAATTGGGGGAGACTGGGACTGGGTTGTCCCATGGGCTCTGCCTCTGCTCCCCAACCCTTTGGGAGCAAGGGATGCTCATCCCAAGATGCTGGGATAACATCGGCCGACGTTAACCACCTGAGCCCCTCGGGATGCGGTCGGGGAGGTAGACCTGGTGTCCCGGCGAGGTTTTCCCACCGCGGGGCTCCGTGGGCGCCTCAGGGCGCTTCGCTGGCCCCGCAGCCGCCTCCCTGGGCAAGCGCCGGGGCCGGCAGGGAGCCGGCGGCGGAGCCACCCTGGGAACTCCCGGCAGCTCCAACAGGTTCATTCGGTTTTTTTTCGGCAGATCGGGACGGTTGCGTAAAGTCGGGGAGATGCGGCCGCCGCCTCCTTTTCCCCCCCTGGAGCTGAGTTCAAGCCGCTTCCCCCCTCGTCCCCACTGCGAGAGGGGAAATTGGGGAGCACAGAGCCCCGGGTGGAAGGTTTTGGGTGGGAGAGGGTTTTGAGTGGGATGGGGATGCAAAGAGAGCGCGAATTTCCCTGTTCATTGCAATGCAAATCCCCTCGGGCTGAAAATCCTGCAGTTCAGCGAATCCCGATGAGGCTCGGGAGGAAAAGCCCTCCCAGATTTGCATATTTGCAGGGAAAGAAAAAAAAAAAAGCCAGGGGTGAACAGGTTCGAGGCTGAAACTGCTTCCCCAAACCTCCTCCAAGAGCGTCTCCAATAAAAGGGATAATTACAGGGCTGGCTTTTATTGTCACGGCTTCAGTTTGTGGTTTAGGGGGGGAAGTTTTAGGGCTTTTTATTATTTTTTTGTTAACGATGGGATAAATGGGGATCCTGGGTTGGAAGGCATCTGCAGACACCTCTGCTCATTAAAACAGAAATCAAAAGCAGTTAAGCAATTAAGTAATATATTATTTGAAGCAATGTACACTCACTAATCGGAGTGGCTTTGCCAAGCGCCACGCACTGGGGAGGGGGCTCAGGACTGAAGACCCCATGAGGATGTTCCCGAAAAGTCCCATCCTGGGAGGGATGGGGACGTGGGGCAGAGCTCCCCAGTTTGGCAATGGCACCTCGGCCCCGTTGAGGTGCAGCAAAGTGGAAATATTGAGATATTTTGACCTCTGCAAACCCCTCCGTGTCCCTCCAGGCTCAACGCACCCATCGGAGGGATCTAAAATGACTTTAAAACCTTCTTTAGAGTGCTCCTAAGTCTTCTTTGTTGACATAAACCCTGATTTTATAACCCTGCCAAGCACTAATGCTCTCCGGTTGTGTAACAGCCTTGGACAACCCAAGTCAAACCTCCCCTGAGTGAGAGGTTGAACCCGAGTGCATCTGAGGGTGTGACTGGGAAACGGCGTTTTTGTTGCGATTCAGCGAACCGAGGGCCTGCCATCGAGCTCGAAATGAGTGATTTAGCTAAAACAAGGGTCTCCCTCGAGGGCATAATTCATCAAGGAATTTGTGGTGCTTTGTCATCGCCCTGAGAGGCTCAAGAAGGCCTTGTGATGGGTTGACAGGGCTTTGACTGGGAGTTGCGCGGCCAACACCAACAACAGCTTTGTTTTCCTTAGCTCTCGAGGGAGTGTTTTGGGGCAGGTCATGGTGGTGGCAAAGACTGGAGGGCAGCCTTCCAAGCCCCAAAAAACAATGAATAGAATGGAAAAGAAAAGACATCTCCACTCCCCTGACACCCTGCCAACTCCCTCAGCGCATAAAAAGGGGCACCTGGACACAGCACCCACAGAACTCACCTCCTCTCGTGCACCGTTTTGCTCTGCTCTCCTCATCTTTGGCCACCCATCGCCATGTCTCGCCAGTCCTGTGGTTTCAGCAAGGGGTTCAGCTCCAGCTCCGCTTGCTTCGGAGGGAAGAACAGGGTCATGTTCAGCTCCGTGTCCCGGGGAGGATGCAGGGGATCCGGCAACGCTGGTGGCTTCAGCAGCCGCAGCCTCTACTGCTTGGGAGGGAGTAAAAGCACCTCCCTGGGAGGATTTGGTGGAGCCGGCGCTGTCTGCAGAGGTTTTGGTGCTGGTGGCCAAGGAGGCTTTGGATTTGGTGGCGGCTATGGCTGTGGTGTTGGCGGTGGCTTTGGTGGAGGCCTCGGTGGTGGCTTTGGTGGCTTTGGTGGAGGATTTGACATGGGAATGGGAGGCCAAGGCTTCCCCCCTTGCCCGCCAGGCGGCATCAGGGAAGTGACCATCAACCAGAGCCTCCTGGCCCCGCTCAACCTCGAGATCGACCCCGAGATCCAGAAGGTGCGGACGCAAGAGCGGGAGGAGATGAAGCAGCTCAACAACAAATTCGCCTCCTTCATCGACAAGGTGAGGGCAGCTTGGATCCGGGGCTGGGAGGTGGAGGTTTGAGCCCATCATGATTGGAAATGCCATGAGGTGCCCACCCAAATGGGCCTGGAATTGCCCAGACCACCCCAAAGAGCCCCTGCAGATGGAGGTGGTGGCTGGAGAAGTGACGATCCCAAGGGCATGGAGAAACCCAGGAGTTGAATCCTTGTTTCTTAAGACCACGGTGCTGGGATCTCCATGCAGAGAATCCTCAGAGGAGCCTCTGCCCGTTAGGCTGAAGGGCTTTGGGTGTTTTGGGCTATTTTTAAGGAGAAGATGCCAAAACAACGAACTTCACTGCAATTCTCCTGTTTAAAGTTTGGAGAGGGGAGGTGACCCACCTTTGCCCATTCATCCCAGGTCCCACCAGTCCAATGAGACATTGGAGCTGTTGCTCATTGGAGATGGGAACAGGCAGGATGGTTAAACTCATTAAATGGGGAAAAAATATGGAAAAAATGTGAAAAAAACCATAAACCCGATGCTTTTAAGCATAACCTGACTCTTCTCCTTCCCATCCTTGCAATGGGGTAGGTCCGGTTCCTGGAGCAGCAGAACCGCGTCCTGGAGACCAAGTGGAAACTCCTGCAGGAGCAGGGGGGCGTTGGGCCAGGGGGCAGGAGCCTGGACCCCCTTTTTGAGACCTACATCGGGGGGCTGAGGAAGCAGCTGGACTGCATCTCCAGCGAGAAGCTGCAGCTGGACTCAGAGCTGAAGAGCTGCCAGGACATGGTGGAGGACTTCAAGAACAAGTAGGTCCTCCTAGGGGTGCTCACGGTTGGGTTGTCTGGTGGTGGGGAATTAGAGATGAAAACTCGCTTTAAACAGTGAGAAAATGCAAGGAATTGTAAGAAATGGGCGATATTTCACTTGTTTCAAGGATTAGAAAATGTAAATGGTTTGGGGGAAGTCTTCATCAGCTGAGTTTTGACAAGGGGAGGTGATTTTTTCAAGGTGTTTCTCAATGTGTGTTGCTGCCTGAGTGACGCTCCTCACTAAAGCAGGATCCTCTGCTGGTTGTCTTCATCACTTAAGAGTCCATGGCTTTATGACTTAATGAAGTAATTAGATCGTTTGCTAAATCCTGCAGTCATTTCCTCATGGATTTCCTCATGGTTTCCTTCCTGTAATATCCTTCATCGTTTGAGGCTTAGAGCATTCTTTGGAAAGATGATGTGAGGAGAAAGAATAAATGAAAGGACTTTTTTTCCCTGCTATTATTTATAAAATTAATTTGTCTGGTTGGAAAAACAAGGAGAAAGCCTGGAGAAATGAATCCACTGAAGGATTTACCAAAAAATGATGGGAAAGGAGATGTGGGGCTCATCAGGGTCAACCACAGCACTTGCTCCACTGAGGCTGAAAATTGGCTTTGTTTTGGGGATCATCTCAATGCTCAGCAGCAATTCCTGGCTCCAAGGAGCCACTGGAAGTGGCCCACATTGAGGACATGAAGGTCCTTGGGTCTTGTGGAAGGAACTGGAGTGGCCGTAGCCCCCAGGACTCAGCTTAGGCAGGGATAGGATTCGTCTTTGTAGGCTTTATTCATCAAAGCCTGGAGATGGCAGGCGCCAGGACTTGTCTCTAGGGCAAAACGCCATCGCCCATCCATAAATCTCACCCATGGCAGCTCTATTTCCGCTGCCTTCATCAGTCTGAGGCCAACAGCGCCCGGTTGCCAGCAGCAGCCGGAGCCAAACCGAGCCGGCAGATCCAATCTAGCTCGTTATAATCAACAGGTACGAAGAGGAAATAAACAAGAGGACCACAGCGGAGAACGATTTTGTGCTCCTAAAGAAGGTAAAGTGCTTTTTTTTTTTGGTTTAATTTTTATAACGCGATGGCGTATCTTGGTGCAGAGGATGCCTTGCGTCCATCAGCACTGATTTATTAGCATCAGTTATAAAATGGGATTTGCAAATGTGGGTGTCAGGGGGAAGTGGAGCACCATAAGGCTCTCAGTTAAATGTTAGATGAAATGGTGTGTGTCCAAAGGTTTTCACGTCCCATTTCTCCTGCAGGATGTGGATGGAGTCTACATGAACAAGGTGGACCTCCAGGCTAAAGTCGATTCTCTGGTGGATGAGATCAACTTCTTCCGGTATCTGTACGAGACAGTGAGTGGTCCTCGTGGAGGGGGATGCTGGGGGGCAGAAGGGCTGTGGTGCCATAAGGAAGCCATGGCAGGGCTGAAGCCGGGTCTGGGGTGAATTGCAGGAGCTGGCTCAGATGCAGAAGACAGTATCCGACACCTCGGTGGTCCTCTCCATGGACAACAACCGAAAGCTGGACCTGGACAGCATCATCGCGGAGGTCAAAGCCCAATATGAGGAGATCGCCAACAGGAGCCGACAGGAGGCTGAGTCCTGGTACCAGAGCAAGGTGAGCTCTCCACATCTCAATCGTGACCATGGATGGTGGAGGAGATGCTGGTGGTAGCTCGGATTATGCTGAGACATTGCTGGTACTGATCAAACCAGTCTGGAGCTGGCGTATGTGTGTACACTTTGGACCTAACGTGCTCCTCTTGCTTCTCCCTACCAGTATGAAGAGCTGCAGGTTACTGCAGGCAAACATGGGGACAGCCTTAGGGACACAAAGACCGAGATCTCTGAGCTCAACCGCACCATCCAGAGGATACGGGCTGAGATCGAGAGCATGAAGAAACAGGTAAGGGGTTGCGTTGTTTTAATGGCTTTCATTGTTTAATGGGTGTAGGCTCTTGGTTGTGCCCTTCGGAGCTTCCCGAAAAGCAAATATTGTGGTAACAGTCACTGTAAGTGGGAGGGAACCTGGTGTTTTGGGGATAGATGAGCCCAAGTGATGTGGGATCATGGCTTCACCTCCTCCATGTCCCATTCTCCAGTGCGAGACGCTGCAGAACTCCATCAAGGATGCGGAGGAGCGCGGGGAGGTGGCGCTGAAGGATGCCAGGACCAAACTGAACGAGCTGGAGACCGCCCTGCAGAAGGCGAAGCAGGACATGGCCCGGCAGCTCCGCGAGTACCAGGAGCTGATGAATGTCAAACTGGCGCTGGACGTTGAGATCGCGACCTACAGGAAGCTGCTGGAGGGAGAGGAGTGCAGGTGGGTGAGGAGACAGCGGGAAGCTTGGGTGCACCCTGCGAAATCAGTGGGAAGGATGCAGCACATCACATGAAACAGTAAAATATCAGTGGTGTTGCTGTTACTTGTGGGCTGCGGTCCCGTGGCTGCTGTTATTGATGTCCCTGGTCTGATGCCTTGATCTCTGATCCCTTGGTCCAAGCCCGGCTTAGAATCAGAGTCATTAAGGTTGGACGAGACCTCCAAGATCATTGAGTCGAATCACCAACCCATGGCCACTAAACCATGGCCCCAAGTGCCACATCCACATGTTTTGTGACCCCCCTCCAGGGATGGGTACTCCCCACTGCCCTGGGCAGCCCCTGAGAACCCTTTCCATGAAGAAATTCCTCCCAAAATCCAATCTAACCCTCACCTGGCACAACCTGGGGCCATTTCCTCTCATTCTACTGCTTGTTTTTGGGGAGAAGAGACCGGCCTCCCCTCCTCTCTACCCCTTCCTCTCAGAGAGCTATGGAGGGAGCTAGACCAGTCCAGATGCTCTACCGGGGGCTAATGCTCCATCTCCTTTTCTTTCAGGATGTCTGGAGAGTGCCAGAGCACTGTCAGCATCTGTAAGTAACATTCCCCTCTCCCAAAGGACTAGGGTTGATGCTCCGAAATTTCACGGTGCCATCAAAGATAACCTCGTGCCTTCTCTTCTCCTCCGCAGCCGTGGTGGGAGGAGGCAGCAACGTCGTGGGAGGTGGATACGGCGGCGGCCTTTGCCTTGGAGGAGGAGGAGGAATGGGATTTGGTGCTGGCAAGGGCAGCTGCAACCCCGCTGGCTTCTGCTACAGCCTGGGAGGGGGCGGATTTGGCGGCATCGGAGGCGGATTCAGCTCTGTCGGTGGGGGCACCAGCTCAGTGGTGGTTGGGTCTGGCTCCATCCTGAAGAAGAACAGCAGCTCCGTTGCCACCCTGAGGGCTTAGGAAAGTCGGGTACCTCACCCCTCCCTGCCACCCAAAGGAGAAAGAAGCAGCTCCCATGATGGCCACCGTCTCCTCCCCTTCCTTGCCATCCGTTTAACTTTAAACCTCTGTCAGAAACTGCACAGAAAAGTGAAAAACACGACTCTACGGCTGAGATTCTCACAGAGTTTGACACCAGGACCTGTCCCACACACGCTGGACATCCCCAAACACTGCTGGGACAGAGCAGTGTGGTCCACACGAGCATTGCCCTTGGAGGGGATGGCTCCGTGTCCTGCTCGGGACCCTCGTGTCCTGCGGGGAAGCTCGGCTCCTGCCAAGACCTTGTGCCGGATCCAGCCATGGTGCAATTTTAATCGCTGCTACTCATCAGCCCGGGCTCGATCTCCGAAACAAGAATTTCCTGATGGTGACTCGTCCCCGATGAAGACATTTCTTACCCTGCTGCAGTTTGTTTTTTTTTTTTTTTTCATTTTCCTAAGCAAGACACCGGCAGTTTCACCCGCATTCTCCAGAAACTGCTGTAAAATGTTTCGTTTTGCTCAGGGCTCACCTTCTCGTTGCCATCATGGGAACAATTGCATTTGTTTGCTTAAGCCTTTATCCCTTGGCATGTGGCGTACCCTAATAAACACTACAGGCAGTAACCTGGTGTGGTTTTCTCTCTGACCAAAGAGTTTCGTGTTGCGACAAGACTCCGCTTTTGCTGAGATCTGAAAGTGTTGCCTGACTTTCGCTTGCCCTTTGAAGTTGGCATTTAAAGGCACCAAAGCGAAGGTGCAGCCTCCCGTCCTTCTCACCCCCCTAAGCAGGGCAGGAGGGTGAAGGAGGTCTTGCAGGGGTGGCAAAATTGCTGGGCTGGGTTGGGTGTGGGGTCTGATCCGGCTGAAACACAGGGATTTTCCTAAAGGACACCCACGGGAATGAGCCCATTCCCAGCAGAGAAGTAGGGGAGAAGGTGGAGGTTGGGTTGAAGCTCAATGATCTTCTCCATCCTTCCTGCAGTGACAGATGTGGTTATCCCCATCAGAGCAGACTTTGGGACTCGGTTGATGTTGGGAGACCGTTCCTTTCCCCTTTCTGTTCCTAAGCCTTTTCCTTGCTCACTTTGGCCAATTTGGGACATTCCCTACCCAGCTCACCCCAAACACTGCCTCCAAGCACCCCTGGCCTTCACCCGTGCTGCCCGATCCTCAAAGGTGGCCCCACAGTGGGGGATGTCATGGCCAAGACATTGCACAGCCACAAGCGCTTTTGGAGCATCCCATAGGGGATGGTGTGGGAGAGGGAAGGGTGATCATGACCCCTCCAGCTAATTCAGAGCTAATTCTGAGCATCAATTCCAGCACCTTCAATATGGATCCCAGTATCGGTGGTGCTGGAGCCAGCCCTGCAGCTTTTGCTGTTGTCTGGACTGGTTGAGGATCCGTGGATCCTTTAAAGCATCTCCAAGGGGGAACAGAGACCATGGGAAGGGTAAGAACTCAATGTCCTGTCTAACCCTACCTCTGCACAAAATTCGAGTACTTTTGATATTCAAAGCTAATTCTGAGCACTAATTCCAGCACCTTCAATACAGATTCCAGTATCCGTGGTGCTGGAGCCAGTCCTGCAGCTTTTGCTGTTGTCTGGACTGGTTGAGGACCTGTGGATCCTTTAAAGCATCTCCAAGAGGGATGAGAGACCATGGGAAGGGCAAGACCTCAAGATCCTATCAAACCCTACTTCTCCACAAAAGTAAAATAATTCTGATATTCAGAGCTAATTCAGAGCTAATTCTGAGCATCAATTCCAGCACCTTCAATACAGATCCCAGTATCCACGATGCTGGAGCCAGTCCTGCAGCTTTTGCTGTTGTCTGGATTGTTTGGACTGATCCTTTAAAGCATCTCCAAGAGGAAACAGAGACCATGGGAAGGGCAAGACCTCAATGTCCTGTCAAGCCCTACCTCTCCACAAAAGTCAAATATTTCTGATGATCTGTAAATTTAGAGCCAAAAACTCCCATTGTGGTTTGACCTCTGGCTCAGGAGACCTTGAATCACATCTCTGGTCAACCGCAGACTCGCTCTGCCGTGCAAATGAGTCACCTCATTTATCCCATGCTCTGTTCCCTGTTTGTAAATGTTGGAGACACAAAACGCACCGGCGGCTGCAGGATGACCCAACGCTGCCAGCAAAGGCAAGTAGCGACTTGGATGGGGAGAAGGTTTGGGCAATGGTTGAATATTCCAGCGGAGGGACTTGGGATGGCGTTGAATGAAAAGGCAGCCACTTCCCCCCGAGTCACCCCAATTCATTTGCTTCTGTGTAAACTCGCTTCCAGTAAACAGTGAAGAGACAAAAAGGCTTCTCCATCTCTGCAAATGCTGCAGCTAAAATAAACAAACACCAAAAAAAGCCCTTCCCTTTCTGTTCCTATGACTGCACCGGCAATTAGGGGAAAATTTGGGCTGGACCGAGATGTGACAGAATTTCTGCCTTTTGTTGGAGAAGCGAAAATATTTGGCCTGGCCTGAAATAAGTTGACTTTAGTTTCGTCATGATTCGCCCCCGTTTTAAAAGGCTCTTCTAAAGCACAGTGAAAATGCTTACAAGTCAAGTGTTTCATGGGAAGCGTGGGAATTAAATGCTTTGCTTTGCTTTTTCACCCCAAACTTCTCCCTTTCTGTGGTTGAAGATTTCTCCTAAATTCAGTGCACGCCAACGGAGAGCGTTGCTGCTGAAATCAGCCTTTTCCCATAATTATTCAAGGCTTGAGCAGCTTTTCCTGTATCCCCACATGTTTATTTCCATAGAATCACAAAATAATTCAGGTTGGAAGAGACCTTTAAAGGTCGTTTTCCTTCGTTAGGGCTTTGGGTGCAGCGCTGTTGTTTGAGATCGCCACGGTTGAAAGCTGCTGTTGCGTTCGTGATGGTGTTGATATCCAAATCCCGGGCTGATTTCCCAAACTTGGCTGGAGATGCAGCCGTGACTCAACGAGCGCGTTATCTCCACACGGGCGCTCGGAGCCGTGCGTGTTGTGCTGACTTCATGCATCTCCTCCCAGGGTGGCTGGGAACCCGAAAACTTTCTGATCCCCTCGTCCCGCCCACAGACAAAATAATAATATAAAAGAAAATAGTAAAAAAACCCACAACACAACCCAGAAAAGTATAACAGCGTATTTGGTAACGCCAAGGGAAGCAAGAGAAGATACCGGCCAATGTGTGTATTCGTGAAGGCACATAGACGTGATTAGAGGGTTGGATGAGATGGTCTCCAAAAGTCCCTTCCAATCCAAAACATTGTATTTTTAATGAAAACGTATTCTTATTTGTAAAAATATCTATAGCAGCACTAAACCTCGCGGTACCGCAGGTGGTGGCGCAATGGGTTTGGCAGATGAATCAGAACTGTGTTCACAGCCCAGGTCCCAACCATGGCATTTAGGTGACAAAGACTCTTGGTTTTCAGACCAAGGAGCCATGCAGGACCTCCTCAGCCCACAAATTTATTGTCTATAAACCATGCTGTACAACCACCAACCTCCCCGTCCTCCCCATCCCTTTGGCCTCACGGTGCCTTGTTATTATTATATATATTTTTTAGCCCTATCTATGCCCTGATCCACTTCCCAGGGTGCTCATGGGTGGTGGGACGGGCAGGCAGGGCAGGGACGGTCATGTTTTCCAGTGGAAATGCCAGTTTAGCTGCACCTTATGTCCTGGTCCATGTCCGCGAGCGCTTTTGGAAATGGGTGTCTGGGCGATATTTTTAGAGGTATTTAAACATCTGAAGTTACCAGGAGTTGCTGGTGTGGATTTTCAAGACACACTTGATCGCCCGTGTCCCATGGGAACTCCTGAGAGCCTCGCCAGGCAGCCACCGGCTCAGGTGCCTCAACGGTCACAAGGGTTCTTGGGCTTTAAAACTCCTTCGGTGGCTTTAAAGAGTTGAAAATGAGTAAGACAAGGAATTTCTCAATAAAAAGTTTTAAAATGAGACATTAATTGTGCTTTGATAAGCAGGCGCCTGCAAGACAAAAGGATGAATGCGCGATGGCTCATAGCCTCATCATTGCAGGATTAACTCATTGTCCTTTCTCCGCATGGATGGCATCAAAACCCGAGTGCTCTGATAAGCTTCTGCCTTGCTAAAATCAGATTATTTCTTTCAAAAAAGCTTAGAAAAGGATCCCTACCCCTGTTCTTGAAGGAGGGCTCAACAGGAACGTGTTTGTCTGCCAGAATTATATTTGCATATAAATACTGAAGGAAGGCAGCTGAAAAACACGCATTTCCTCCAGTGAAAGTCACTGTGCCCTCTCTCCTCCTCATTTCTCTGAGCTCTCCAGCATCCTCTGCCTTGCTAATTGCATTTAAATAGCCACAGGATTTGTGATGTGGGCAGGATGGTTTTGCATGCCTCCTTCTCCCTGTCTATTCTCAGAGCTGTCCGTCCGTCCACACTTCCCACCAGAGCAGTTGGGTTCCTTTGGTCTTCTCCAGCTCTTCCCATGGTCTTGAAGCCTTCAGAAACTTCTCCAGGGGTTTCCCATCTGTGATTTTTGTGGTGTTTCTCCACTGGAGCTTCAATTCTTGGCACAAAGACTCCAGGGCTTCCTTTCAGTGAGAGTTTGGTCCAACAATAAATGAATTTCCAGTGCCAACCATTGCTCTGGTATCTCATTTCTGGTAAGGTTTTATTTATCGAAAAGACACAGAGCCTCATCAAAATGCAATTTGCTGAGCCCTGGCTCTAGGTTGAGAAACTACTTCTCAAAGCCAACGGCAATTTTCCATGTAAAGAAGAGACTAAGGGTGTAACATAGGTGTGTTTTGGGAATTGTGAAAGCCGTGCTACAACTTGGCATGAGCCACAGTGCTTGCCTGCCATGGGGCTTTGGAGTGAAAGATCAAAATAAAGATAAACATAAGCAGGGCAACAACCGCAAAGGTGTAGAAAAAAGGGACTTGTATATCCTAGGGAGACTGTTACTGTACCACAAAAGCGTAAGACTTCTTAGTCACCGAGTGCTGCCATCTGCGAGACACAGTTGTATCTTTATTAATTTTCTCCTGCATTGCAGGGTGTGTTGCTGGGTAGGGTCAATGTTTGGCAAATTGAAGATGAAAATCTGTAAACCACGCCACGCTGATGAAGACAGTACCTGTCTCCTCCTTCACGCCCATGCAAACCCAGCCCACCGCCAGGAACAGATAAAAGAGGGCATCGGCTGCCCTCCAGTCAGAGGGACTTCCTTCCCTTCTCTCTGCACTCATCTCCTCGCCGCACAACTCCCTTGACCTCCCTTATCTTCTCGGTTTTTGACTCCGCTTGGAAGGAACGGCCATGTCTCGGCAGTCTGTCTGCAGGAGCTTTGGAGGCGGGAGTAGAAGGGGCTACAGCTCCTGCTCTGCCATCGGTGGTGGCTTTGGAGGAGGCAGGAGCAGGAACAGCTACAGCTCGTTCTCCATGTCCAGGGGATTTGGAGGTGGCGGACGCTGCGGAGGGTTTAGCAGCAAGAGTCTCCATAACATGGGTGGCAGTGGCAGGATTTCCATGGGATGTTATGGAGGTGGAGGATACGGAGGCAGGATGGGCGGCTTTGGTGGAGGCTACGGAGGAGGACTGGGCAGCTTTGGTGGAGGAATGGGTGGAGGAGGAATGTGTGGCTTCGGAGGAATGGGTGGTGGTGGAATGGGTGGTTATGGTGGAGGAATGGGTGGTTATGGTGGAGGAATGGGCGGTGGAGGAATGGGTGGTGGAGGAATGGGCGGTGGAGGAATGGGCGGCTTTGGTGGCCCTGGCTTTGGCATGGCAGGCTTTGGTGGCCCTGGTAGAGGTGGCCCCGGCATCCAACCAGTGCAGGTTGACTCAACCCTCCTGCACCCGGTCCATGTCGAGATCGATCCCCATATCCAGCAAGTCAAAAACCAGGAGAAGGAGCAGATCAAGACTCTTAACAATCAGTTTGCCTCCTTCATTGACAAGGTGAGATTGTGTCTCATTAAGGTTCAAAATTGGGAGGAACTTTCAAGTTTTCCTGTTGGAGCAGCAGGCTGAGAAGTTGAGCAGAGCCTTTTTATTAAGTACTGCTAGTGAAGAGATGAGAATCTCTCTTCTCTTCGAGATCAAAGCTATGGCTCCAGGGCTTTAATCCAGCCTGTTGCACCAGGCTCAAATTATAACTTATTCTTGCAAGCAGGCTCCACACCTCCAAACATCCGCAGGTTTCAGGCACCAGTTTTCCCTCCTGTACCATTCTCTTTCCAAATACCCTTCCATTTAATTATTCACTAATATGTGCATTTTTTTCTCTTTGTTTTCAAATATGTAGGCTTTTAAGTATAGACTAGAAATCTAAGATTTCTACGCTACCTGCGGTGGGGATGTACTTGGAGCCGGTGCTATATTTAAAAAGCTCCTTTGACTTGGATATGACTTAGAAATACCCTCCCTTTTCTGATCTTGTAGTTTAGAAAACAATAGAAAAAAATTGAAAAAAAAATTAACTAGTTGTCTCATAATCAAGGAGAAAGTTTTTATGTGATGAAAAAGGTGCCTGGGCTGTTGTTGATGGTGGATACTCCATGTGTTGGCTTTCAGGTCCGCTTCTTAGAGCAACAGAACAAGGTCCTCTCCACCAAGTGGGAGCTCCTCCAGCAGCAAGGGCCTACGGGGCCGAAGAAGAACCTCGACGTCCTCTTTGAGAATTACATCCAGGCGCTGAAGAGGCAGCTGGACGCGGTCTTGTCTCAGCGGGGACAGCTGGAGTCAGAGCTGCAGAACATGCAGCAATATGTGGAGGATTACAAAACCAAGTAAGTGCAGTGAATCTAATCCAGAAACCACCTCAAACCGCTTGGTAGTCATTTTTCTTCACACACATGTTTTTTTTGTGGCAGTTGTAGACATGTTTTTCTCAGTCTAAATATTTTATTCTGCTTTTTAAATTATATTTAGTGTGCCCTCGGGCAGGAAAATTCAGGAAACTCAGCTTGTGTTTTCACTCTCCATAGGTATGAGGAAGAGATCAACAGGCGCACAAGTGCTGAGAACGAGTTTGTGGTGCTCAAGAAGGTGAATCATGCTCACTAGAAAGGGATCACTCGAATCCCAGGCTTTATCTGTGCTTAGAGAGACTCCTTGAATGGGAATTTGTAGAGATGGGAGGATCTGTGGGCTGATATTTGAAGTCCTTTGTTTTTGATTTGCATAATTGAATAATGCTGTCATAGCTGTTACCCACAAGAGACTGTAATTTTCATGACCCTGAAGGACTTCCGAGAGGAAATGAAATTATTCTCTGTGATCTTTCCTGTAGGATGTGGACAGTGCCTACATGACTAAAGTAGAGCTGGAAGCCAAGGTGGGAGCTCTGACTGACCAAATCAACTTCCTGCGGTGCATGTACGAGGAGGTAAGAGCTCTCCCTTCCCATGGTCTGGTTGGAGTTGCAATGAAGTGTATGGTGGCCAAAGGCGCTGAGGTTGGAGTGGGTGCCCATGTGGATTTGGACTGAAGAGGCTGCTCCTTCCTCCCCTCCTCAGATGGTGAGGGTAACCCATGTCTTGGTCATAGGAACTGATGATGGTAACCCATGTTTTGGTTGTAGGAACTGGCTCAGATGCAGACCATCAGCCGGGACCTGTCCGTGGTGGTGTCCATGGACAACAACCGTCACCTGGATCTGGACAGCATCATCGAGGAGGTCAGGTGCCAGTATGAGCAGATCGCACAGAACAGCCGGGCTGAGGCTGAGGCTTGGTACCAGAGCCAGGTGAGTTGGGAAGCAATTAAAGGAACCCTGGGTGATGGCTCGTGTTTGCAGATAATGATGGTGTTGCTTTTGAGGGATCTGACTCACTGTCTCCAAGCTGTCTAGGATCTCACTTTGGTGCATGGTGAAAGCCATCAATAAAGATGGCCAAAAATGTACCTTAGCTAGAAAATGCCTGCCCAAAGTAACTTTCTAGAAGCCAGAGGATGCTTATTAGTGTCACTAAGATCTACTTCAAAGTTCAAACCCAAAAACTGAGTCTCAGAACCATCTTTGGCGTTGAGTTGGGCATCCATGACTAAC
This sequence comes from Mesitornis unicolor, assembly GCF_000695765.1. Classification (NCBI taxonomy): domain Eukaryota; kingdom Metazoa; phylum Chordata; class Aves; order Mesitornithiformes; family Mesitornithidae; genus Mesitornis; species Mesitornis unicolor. Next base: position 15,345 of record NW_010175075.1, read on the forward strand.
GTGATAGTTCTTATAGCAGAATGTGAGCTATGAAACTGTTGACAGATCTTGTCTAGGCATCAGAAAGGTTTCACTGAAGGCTTGCTTTGTCTTGGTGTCATCAGTACGAGCAGCTGCAGAGCACTGCTGGAAGGCACGGGGATGACCTCCGCAACACCAAGATGGAGATCCAAGAGCTGACCAGGAACATCCAGAGGCTGCGAGCTGAGATTGAGAACGTGAAGAAACAGGTAAGCGTTGGCTAGCATCTCATGGGATGTTGGCACCAGGTTGGATCACAAATGACCACGGTTTCTTCAACCACCCCTTGTTTACTTCATGGAGATGTTTCATTTTTCCCCTTCCTTGACTTCTCCACTTGGGGTTTGAGGGCTGATCCTGAGTGAAAAAGGAGATCTGAGAAAATGGCCTATTTCCTTCCTCAGAACCAGCAGCTGCAGTCAGCTATTGCTGAGGCTGAGGAGCGGGGTGAGATGGCCCTCAAGGACGCCAGGTTGAAACTGGAAGAGCTGGAAAGTGCCCTGCAGAAAGACAAGGAGGAGCTGGCTCGCTTGCTGAAGGAGTACCAGCAGGTGCTGAATGTCAAGATCGCCCTGGACGTTGAGATTGCCATGTACAGGAAGCTGCTGGAGGGAGAGGAGAACAGGTAAACACTTGGCTTCTGCTTTGAGAGAGGTGGTGAGATCTGGGCAGGACGCCTTGAGTTTTGATGTTAACAGCGTAATTTCGAACCAGCTCTTTGGGTTAAAATGGATAGATAAGGCTATTTGCACTCTGGGTCACATTTTGGCTGGTCAGGACTGGTAAATGGCATACACTCTTCACTACAGGTGGTGTAACTACCATTTAATTTGTCATGTACAATTTTTTTTAATGAAGTCGGGAAGAACTTCATTGTAAAGAAAAACTGTCAATGTCTTCCGTCCTTAAATATTTTGGTGGTACCAAAGTCGCTGATAATGACAAAAAAAGAAAATGATTGTATAATGAAAATACAGTTCTCAGTTTCTACAATGTCTCTTGGGTTGAGTAATTAACATTTACCAATTTCCCTTCGCAGGCTGTGCAACGACAACATGTCCAACGTCAATGTCTGTAAGTATCTGCATTTGTTTCCTTCAGAAGTAGTAGCACCCCTGGAGAAAGAGCCTGAAAGTGGTCAACGGGTCTGTAACCTGTGCTTCTCTTCCAGCTGT
>NW_010175076.1:0-7664 GCF_000695765.1 Mesitornis unicolor
AGCGATTCTGTGATTCTGTGATTCTGTAGTGAATCCAGCGTGCCACTCGTGTTGCCAATACAACCGCTGTTTCCAAGCGTATCTTTATGAGGAATGGAGAAGAAGATGTTTTCAGATGGATGGAAAAAAAAAGCTTGGTGACGATTTCCCAGTAGCTTTCAGAAAGAGAGGTGTCCCTCAGTTTTCGTTATGTCTCCTTAACGTATTTAATGCACAGTACAGCAGGCTTTGCCTTTCTGTGTTAAATCATTAACCGATGAGGTCCAGGTCGTAGCTTCAAGGGCACTTCATATTTTTTGTCTCTTTTCAATTTGTAGAATAGTTCCTCCCCCTGGTAATTCCCACACATTTTTATTGCGCACTGAGCGGCTTCAATTCGAATGTCTCCCGTGAACTTGAGCATCTTTCAGGATCAAGCCATAAACCGTGAGTTTCAGAACTAGTTATAATTTTGGGGATTAGTGCTTTTCAATGTGTCGAATACGTTTTGTAGGTATCTTCGTAGAAACAGTTGGTTCAGATCAAACCCGTTTCCCACTCTCTTGTCCTTTACCGTATCAAATAACAATTGAGACAGCAGCAGCAGCCAGCGAACACGGATCAATGATATCTTCAGCCACTGCATTTGTGTGGGTTTAATCCATTTATGTGAAAATCAAGTTACTGCCGGCCTGGTTTTTTTCTTTACTGGAAACAATTGATAGCATGACTTCAGAAGAAATTAATCCAGAGAATTAATTAGCAGACTCTAATATCCAATAAATGGAGTCTTGAGAAAGATTTCGTGGGTGGTCAATTGTGACATTAAATGGGAGGTAAAAAAACCAGATGCCGTTAGCTGTTTTCCATAATCAAACAGGAGTGACAGAAAAAGGACAGATAGAATGACATTGACTTTGGAGAGAAATAAATAGGTCGGCTCTTGTACCTGTCACAGAAAAGCTTTGGGAACAATTTTTTCATGTTTTTGGCTTAGGCCCATGTTTAGAGGCTTAAAGTTTTGGAATTAATACTTCGAAAAATAAAAAAGAATTGTTTCCTGGCCAGTGAATTTGATACTTTGATGCTGCACTGGTGTTTTAGGATCAAATTCAGTTTTAGTCAGGGGGAGCAAAAAAAGTTAGTGCTTGGTTCCTTCATCAGGATTCCTGTGGCTTTTGGGGGTTTCAGCTTTTGCAGCCGAGGGAATTGGACCTTGCGTGTGCTCAGTTAGTGGCATTTTATTGTGGAATATTGTGTCCAGTTCTGGGCCCCTCAGTTCAAGAAGGACAGGAACTGCTGGAGAGAGTCCAGCGCAGGGCTACAAAGATGATCAAGGGAGTGGAGCATCTCCCTTCTGAGGAGCGGCTGAGGGAGCTGGGGCTCTTTAGTTTGCAGAAGAGGAGACTGAGGGGAGACCTCATTCATGTTTATAAATATTGAAAGGGTGAGTGTCACGAGGATGGAGCCAGGCTCTTCTCGGTGACAAACAATGATAGGACAAGGGGTAACGGACACAAACTGGAACACAGGAGGTTCCACTTCAATTGGAGAAGAAACTTCTTCTCAGTGAGGGTGACAGAGCCCTGGCCCAGGCTGCCCAGAGAGGTTGTGGAGTCTCCTTCTCTGGAGACATTCAAAACCCGCCTGGACGCCTTCCTGTGCAACCTCATCTGGGTGTTCCTGCTCCGGCAGGGGATTGGACTGGATGAGCTTTGGAGGTCCCTTCCAATCCCTAACGGTCTGTGGTTCTGTGATTCTGTGATTTGGCTGGTGAGCGGTAGCCTCCTTAGCTGTAGCACTTGACTCCTTTAGATGGAGTCCAACCCCTCTTTTATTTTGTTTTCTTGTTATTATTGAAGGATCGCGCTTAGAAACACGAATGGAGATGAGCTCACCGTTTCGTGAGGGCTGTGTGTGCACAGCCAGGCGCTCTGAGCCAGATTTTCAAAGGCGTTTAAGAGCCTGAACTTTCAGAGAGGTGCCTAAGAGGATCTTTGAGAGACTGCCTGCATGTTTAAGCAGCTAAATGACTTTAAATATCTCGGATTATTTTTGAAAGATTTAAGCAAGTGTTTAAGCACCTTCTTGAAACGGGGTTTTAGTAAGAGTGAAGGTCTCTTAAGACCCGGAATGGGTCATATTTTTCTGGGGATGGGAGTCGTTCATGCACCTCCCAGATGGAGAAGATGTTTCTAAAAATTGGTCATATTTCATTTGACAGCCTCTTCTTTTTAAAACCTGTCTTTTGCTGCTGACTACAGTAGTTGTAACTTCAAGGGAGAAGAAACCACTTTCCAGATAGAAATTCTATTTTAAGCCACTTCTTTCTTGACCCATAGGCCTGCGGATCCCTGACTTAACTCCGTAGGCTGTAGCTTGTCACCGAGAATGATTCTGCTTTTGGCAGCTGTGCTCATTCAGCGTGTTTGCTAGCTTAGCAGCAAAGTGCTTCTATATTTGCTTTGTCTTGGTTTCTGAGCAATGACTTATTTACTGAAACATTTCTTTTTCTCTCTCGTCTTGTTTTAGTTATTGGAATTGATTGTGTGAGTGAAATTCGGGATGTTGTGACTCCGGGATTGGGTGCTGTCAGTTTTTCTAGGAGGTATTACACGCTTGTAGGACCTCGTGTTTCACTCATTACTCTGACTGAAATAAGGAATAACTGAAATAGGAAAACACGCTGCATTAACGTTCCTATTAGGAGTCTTTTTGGTGCAGTCGTACTTGTAAGATTAGGGATTGTTTAAGATGTGAGCTTTTTGGATGTATTTAAATTAGTAGTTCATTTTTTCAGCAGAAAAGCCCCGAGGCATGTGTAAAACCAGTGGCTACACAGAGCTGAGGAATCAGATGTCTGCTGGGCAAATTGACAGAACTCATTAATCTTAGATGCAGTGCGCTATGGAGTCTGTCCTTTCATGCACCTGCCCATGCCTCAAGTAATTACATGATGGCACTATTAATACTGAAGAGCTTGAGTGGGGATAAGGTTATCTTCTCTTCTTACTAATTGATTGCTAGCTGATTAGTGGACAACATTTTTCCTACAGGATAATTGCCTTTCTGCTGTTGTAGCCTCTCTAACCTGGGGGTTAGGCCGTCTGCCTGGTTTTGAGACAGTGGCACCATAGACCCCAAAGTAATGGGCTGGAACTCGGTCACTGTGAATTCCCCAGACAGAAGAGGACTAGTTAAATGCATTGCAATGATAGCAGCTTTTACAGAAATCAGACAACAGAAGATCTGTTGCCTTCCCCCCTGCCTTCTCTTTTCTATGAAGATATTATCAAATCCTCTGATTCCTGTGTGGAAAAGCAGGCAGTTGACTTCTATTAAATCACATCTGTTGCTTGTGTAAGATTATCTGTTTGTCTAAAATGTGTCAGAATTGTGTATGGTTTTTGTATAGAAATAGCAAATCTATAGATTTGCTTCTTTAGGAGCAACCTGGTAATAAAGGAGTGTATGAGTTCTGCAGTAGGGTCTCAAAGATCTGCTGGTCTCTGAAAATGGTCATGTCCTCATGTTCTGAGCTCCGGTAGATATTAGAGTGCTGCTTGGGAAAGCCTGGAGAGTGAGGCACCTTACACCGTGAAGTTGCCTGTGGAGGGCGGATGATTTCTACGTGGAGCTCCAGCATTTCTCCCACTCTGACACCTTAGATGCCAGACGTACCTGGCTTGGGGACTCTTGGATCCAATGTCCAACTGTAGTTGGCACGCAGGTTCATCAAGCTGGAGATGAAATACTGTGCTGCAGGAGACTTGACAGGTCTGAATCTTAAAGTTGGACATGAAATAAATGCTAATTTCCATCCCAAAGCTTTCTGTGTTCCTGAAAAATAAAACCTGTCTTGTAGCAGCCTTCAAATTATCTTGCTACGTTTCTCTTCTGGTATAAGTTGGTATTTTGTATAGCTCTGCACTAAACCTGAGCCATATTAATTGAATATTGTGTCCAGTGCTGGGCCCTCAGCTCCAGAAGGACAGGAACTGCTTGAAAGAGTCCAGCAGGGCCACAGAGATGAGATGCTGCAGGGAGTGGAGCATCTCCTGCTGAGGAGTGGCTGAGGGAGCTGGGGCTCTTGAGCTTGGAGCAGAGGAGCCTGAGGGGTGCCCTCATTCCTGGGGATCCATTGGGAAAGGGCAGTGTCAGGAGGAAGGAGCCAGGCTCTGCTCTGGGATGGCCAATGCCAGGACAAGGGGCAATGGTCCCAAGCTGGAGCACAGGAGGTTCAAGCTGAAGATGAGGCCAAACTTTGTGAGTGTGAGGGTTCTGGAGCATGGCCCAGGCTGCCCAGAGAGGTTGTGGAGTCTCCTTGTGTGGAGACCCCCAAAGCCCTGGCCGTGTTCCTGTGTGACTGCTCTGGTGATCCTGCTGTGGCAGGGGTTGCACTGGGGGAGCTTTGCTGGGCCCTTCCTACTCCTCACATTCTGGGATTCTGTGGTGGGGGAGCAGACCCAAACCTGCCCAGCGAGGTATTGCATCCCACACACGTCACACTCGGTGTAAAGCCCAGGGATCACCAGGGTCTGGACCCTTCTTCCATCCCTGACCCTTCCTTCCCTCTCCACCCCTGCAATGGCCCAAGGCCCAGCAGACCCTGCTGCTTCGGCTGCCTCTGATCCTGATCCCTGTGTTCCTGCATCAGCTCCCACTGCTGCTGGGTCCACACTGGGACTTTTCCAGTGCTCTCAGAGCCTCTGGTGCCGTCATCGTCATTGGGGGAAGATTTTCTATTGGGTTTGTATCTATATTTGTACATATCTGTATAGATTTCATTATTTTCCTATTTACATCATTATCCTGTAGTATCAGTGTTATTGTTTCATTAAATCTGTTAGTTTTCTTTTCCAACCCATAAAGTCTCTCTCCCTTCTTCTCTTTTCTCTTCCCTTCTGGGGAGGGCAGAGGGGTTCACAGAGAGTGTCTGACCAGGGTTTAGTGGCCAGCCCAGCCCTAAACCACGACACAGATCTAGAAAAGGAGCCTCATGAACTGGAGTGGAGAGAAAACAAGCTCTCCTGTGCAGTTGAGCAGCCTTTGAGAAACTGAAGTCTGTGCCTCTGTGCAGGTTCTGTGTAGAAGCCCATTTCTGCGAAGCCGAGTTGGATTTTACGAGGAGACACACTAGTTCATACCCTGTGCCCTTATACAGTATTCAGCTGAGTTGTCCTTTACACATTCACCTGGGATTACAAACGGAGCGGCTGCCGTTCTCAGCGAGTTAGTATTCATATAAAAATGTCTATCGCATGAGCTGATGCAAATTGCAGCACTTTTTAGCATTTACAGGAGGATGACAGGGGATTAGGGATGAATATTAGAGAGTCTTCGGGTCATAACAGAAGTGTGTTGTCAAGAAAGGGGGAAAACCTTCTCATTTTTTCTCCCGATTTCCTTTGTTTTCTGCAAACGTGAACCAGCCTGTTCTTTGCACCATAGAATTTAAACTCAGAATCTTGACCTGCATAATTCCTTCAGCAGTCCTTGTAGCTGTGTAATTGTTAGAACCTTATTTGTTGGCTAGAAGGAGAAAGAGCAGCATTTCCCAGTAAGTGCTGAAGAATTTTTAGGAAATATTAATGTGATGTATGCGTGCACTCGTTCTAAGTGGGCCTGAATTGTGTGCCATCAACAAATCTTGAGAATGTGAAGGGTTGCAAAATGGAATTTTCAGCTCGGGAAATGTCAGCGTTAAGGTTGCTCCTTTAAAAGCGTTGCTCTGCTCTGTGGCTGTGTTTCACGAGCAGTCTTTAATTACTGGATCACATGCTGCTTTTTCTCCTACAGGACCTCAGCCTCATTCCCTGCACAGATGGGTTCTGCTCTCCGAGCTCAGAATTGGAGCGTCGTTGCTTCACGTGTGGCCCCGACTCGTTTTTGTCTGGGAAACACTCACATTCTGCTCCAATTAGAGACATTTTCACTTCCACATAGGCTCATCTAGGCTGCTCACCACTGCCATTGCAAAATGCTTCTCAAAATTTTCATGATACCTTTGGAAGGAGGACGTTTCATGTCCATTTTACTGTGATAGACTTACCCGGGTATTTTGTCTAAGATACTCAGGACCCGATTCTTCAGGACGCTTAGTGCAGTATGTGATAATGTACCTGTTCTTTGGTGGGCTTCCTCTTCGTTTTGGTCAGGTGTGGACGTTTTTAGCACTTCTGGAAACTGCAAGTTAGACATCTAGAGCACTCTTTTTAGGGCACACTCGTTTTAGCTGCTTGGGCTGTTAGTGCAGTCAGGGAGTGTTATAGCTAGGAGATCCTGAACAACTTAAGAGGACGTGCCTGTGGTGCCCAGGACTGGTTACTGCAAGTGCAAAAGCTTCTTATCTGCTCCCATTGAACTTAGGGCTTTTTAAGCAAAAACTAATTCCCCAGAAAAAAGCAGAAGAGATTAAAGGCATTTTCACCACCCTTAGTGGCTCAAAGGGGTGAAAGTGGCCCAATTACTAAAAACGTGAAGTGTGCCTCATGAGGAGCACCCCTTCCTAACCCATGTTTTGATGACCTGAGGGAAAATGCCTTTCTGAACCTCTGCTCTGATTGATTTAACGTTATGATGGGTCCTGATAATCCCAGACTTCTTCTCGTTTCCAGTCTAGCTGTGTATTGATGTCTTACCAATGCTACTCTTTACATTCAGTAATCCATCTCCTTTTTGAATATTTGCTTCCCAAATTCATGTATTTGCTCACTGAATCTGTGTGCAAGCTCTACAAAGGAACTGCCAAGATCCTTTGGTAAAGCAGGAGTCTGAAGTTCTCAGTCCTTCCTCTGTCTTCAGTGTGAGGCCATTTTTCTTTGGTTTTGCTATGGGATTCCATTTCTCTGAATGAAAATAAACAAGAAGATGTACACCAGGAGCATACTTAATACCCTCCAACCCCACTGGGCATTCGGTTACAGCCTGAAGCAGATGTGAATATTAGAATATTAACACCGGTGGGTTTTGTATATGAATCCATTCCTATTGATCTCAATACACATTAATTTTGACGTGATAATTGATACTTTCAGCAGCAGGAACATTTCTTTAAATAAACTGCATAAAATTTTGGAGCGGCATGGGCCAGGTTGGGTGTCCATCCAGGTCCAGAAGCAGAGCAGACGTGGTGATGTCCCCTCACCTCTATACCAAGTAGGAGAGCAAACCCACTGCCAAGAACAGGACCAGCAACCTCTAGGGTTAAAGCTGTCTTCAATACCTGCTGTGATATGATGATAAAACCACATTTCCCTTTATATTCACAGCATCACAGAAAGTGAGGAGCTGGAAGGGCCCTGGAAAGCTCCCCCAGTGCAACCCCTGCCAGAGCAGGATCACCAGAGCAGTCACACAGGAACACGGCCAGGGCTTTGGGGGTCTCCACACAAGGAGACTCCACAGCCTCTCTGGGCAGCCTGGGCCATGCTCCACAACCCTCACACTCACAAAGTTTGGCCTCATCTTCAGCTTGAACCTCCTGTGCTCCAGCTTGGGACCATTGCCCCTTGTCCTGGCATTGGCCATCCCAGAGCAGAGCCTGGCTCCTTCCTCCTGACACTGCCCTTTCCCAATGGATCCCCAGGAATGAGGGCACCCCTCAGGCTCCTCTGCTCCAAGTTAAAGACCCCCAGCTCCCTCCTCTCACAGGCTCTGGCGCTTGTCAAACTCTGCTGGGCTTG
>NW_010175077.1:0-5922 GCF_000695765.1 Mesitornis unicolor
GGCCGGCCCAGCCCTAAACCACGACACACTACCATCCAAAGATAGCTATTCACTTAACTTGCTGAGGTCTGAGTTTTACTTCCAAATTTCTCCTTTCAAACTGGGGAAATTTTAGCACTTTTGCTATCCAGCATTTGAAGGATTTTTTGGTTAGTTCCTGTAGAAAGCTCAGAGCCTCTCCTAATATTAAGATTTCATTTCCCTTTACTCCAAGCGATGAAACCTCTATTGCTGTCTCTCATTTCTCCAGATTTTTATTGATGCCAGTTCCCAGGGCTGCCATTGACTTTAGTCGGAGCAAGACAAGCACCTTAGTTGATCTTCTTTCCTGTTCCCCTCCTCCCTCAACATCTGCAGTGACCAGGAATCAACATTTTATTTTGTTTTGAAAGGGCTAGAGATGGAGACTGCTGTGGCACCCCTTCTATGGAGGGAATGGGGAGATTACTGGGGCTGATGATCTGAGACCAGCTGAAAGACTAGATTGGCTTTTTCTTTTCTTCCCCCCTCATAGGACTCCAAAATGAAAGGCTGAGAGTTGGCACCTTTGAGGCTCCAGTAGGTGCTCTCTCCACTGTGGGTTATGTTGGACATCTTACGGAGCCCAGAGGGCAGGTTTTGGGGTGGTCCTGACATGCTGAGGGCCTACATGTTGCTTCTGCTTTCCTGTGTGGCAAGAACTCTGCCTGGGCCGGAGGTCAGGTGGTGTGAAGTACAGCTGTGCCCATGGGCAGACCTAGCAGCTGGGGCAGCTTCACTGCCACTCTTTGTGTGCAAGCACAGCAGTGCTGGGAGAGATGAATATGGCCAGGGCTCTTGGGCCTCACCACGGTTTCCTGCAGCTGCTACTTCCCTTGTGATGCTGGTGGTTCTCTTGTGATACTTCCTTTTATTGTCTACCTTGGCACACCTACACTGGCACAACCTTTGTATCAAGTATGTGGAAAACCAACCTTTTAGTTTTGTAAATAGCTGCTGTGCACTTAGGAAAGGAGGGGAATAGAGCTTGGCCCTTCATGAAGATCTGCTGGCATCTTCCTTCAGCTCCCTTCTACCTCCCTTTCTTCCTAACCCCATGTCAAGCTGCCCTATCTACTCTCCCAAGCCCTGGAAATAGAGAAAGGAAAGCAAGATGGAAATATGGCAGCTAGAGAAGCTTAAGGCATTACATGGTCCTGCAAAAAGACCCCTCCGTATGTTTTGGCAGCACCTTACTTGTATTGCATCTCAGATTAAACGGCTGGATGTCGTGAGGCCATTGCACGTGGCAGTACTCCAGGATTTCTGAGAGTTTTTCAACAGTTTGAATTCCCAAATACAAAGAACTGCCCAAAACACAGTTTTTGGTGGAAAAATGTCTCACTATAATCCATGTTGGAAAACAAAAGAACTGACAGTGATTAAGTATGGATATACACAGATGGCAGAATTAAAACTTTATGAAATGGTATAGGATGAAGTAGCCAGAACTGGTACACCAGTCATTCTGCTGTTAACTACTCATGCTAACCAGGGGAGCAATCAGGATGGTAAGAGCATATTGTTCTGTCCCTTTTAGAGGGAAACTAAGTAATGAGGAGTCTAAATGTCATCTCTGAAGTTTCTCAGCCTTGTATATGTTCTCTGTGTCCCTATTTCTCCCTTCACGTTGCACCTTAGACTCAAAGCTTTGTTTCTTTCTGTTACATAATTTCCAGTTGCATTATATACATAAACCAAGGAAAACGGTATAGTATATATCTGGGATTGATAGTGTTTCACATCTTTGTCAGCGACATGGACAGTGGGATCGAGTGCACCCTCAGCAAGTTTGCAGATGACACCAAGCTGGGTGGTGCAGCTGACACCCTGGAAGGAAGGGATGCCATCCAGAGGGACCTGGACAGGTTGGAGAGGTGGGCCCATCCCAACCTCATGAAGTTGAACAAGGCCAAGTGCAAGGTCCTGCATCTGGGTAGGGGCAATCTCAAGCACAAATACAGGCTGGGTGGAAAGTGGCTCGAGAGCAGTCCTGGGGAGAAGGACTTGGAGGTGTTGGTTGATGAAAAACTCAACATGAGCTGGCAATGTGCACTTGCAGCCCAGAAGGCCAACTACATCCTGGGCTGCATCAAAAGAAGTGTGGCCAGCAGGGCAAGGGAGGTGATTCTGTCCCTCTACTCTGCTCTGGTGAGACCTCACCTGGAGTACCGCATCCAGTTCTGGGGCCCCATTCTATGATTCTATGAACTACAGTGTTAGTTAATTTGTGGTTTGGTTTTTAGTGAGACTTTTTTGTTTTGTTGGGTTTTTTGTTTGTTGTTGTTGTTTGTTGTTTTTTTTTTTTAATAAGGTCAGACAGTTGACCTGTAAATCTAAGCCAATACCAAATAGGCAAAAAAAAACCCCAAACCCACCCTTTTTCAGGTGGACTGCTCTCTTTTGTCATAGAATCATAGAATGGTTTGGGTTGGAAGGGACCTTAAAGATCATCCACTCGAACCCCCTGCCATGGGCAGGGACACCTCCCACCAGACCAGGTTGCCCAAAGCCCTGTCCAACCTGGCCTTGAACACTTCCAGGGAGGGGGCATCCACAACTTTCCTGGGCAACCTGTGCCAGTGTCTCACTACCCTCACAGTAAAGAATTTCTTCCTGATATCTAGGCTAAATCTACCTTCTTCCAGTTTAAAATCATTCCTCCTCATTCTGTCACTACTTGCCCTTGTAAAAAGTCCCTCCCCAGCTTTCCTGTGGGCCCCCTTCAGGTACTGGAAAGCTGCAATAAGGTCTCCCTGGAGCCTTCTCTTCTCTAGGCTGAATAGCCCCCCACTCTCTCAGTTGGCCCTCATACAAGAGGTGCTACAGCCCTCTGATCATCTTCGTGGTCCTCCTCCGGACCTGCTGCAACAGCTCAATGTCCTTTTTATACTGGGGCCCCAGAACTGGATGCAGTACTCCAGGTGGGGTCTCACCAGAGCAGAGTAGAGGGACAGAATCACCTCCCTTGCCCTGCTGGCCATACTTCTTTTGATGCAGTCCAGGATGTAGTTGGTCTTCTGGGCTGCAAGTGCACGTTGCCAGCTTATGTTGAGTTTTTCATCGACTGACATCCTCAAGTCCTTCTCCTCCACACTCCCCAATTTATTGACACAAAAGGAAGCACTCTTTTATGGACACTCTGAAGCAAAGGAAATTAATAGATATCATCCCCAGGGAGGAGAAGAGAGGAATTTCTTACATCTCCTCTTACTCTGTTTATCAGTGATTAGGGTGCTTGTTGAAGAAGTAGACTTGAATGGGTTTTCCTTTTTTGTCAGAGGAAATGTGAACAATCTCATGGAAAAATGTTTACTTTATATACAGAATAGGTGTAGATGCCATAATCTTCTACATACACAGTGTTTAAGAAAGCATTTTTTCCTGAATTTTTTTCCCCCTCCCAGATGGCTGGCTTGAGTAGGAGTCTTATGTGAAGCTATCGAAAAGCTTTGTGGCTGAGCCAGAGATCAAACTCAGCTCTCTGTATACTCAGATAAGTAATCAAACTGTGAGACTGCCCTTCTATATGCCACGATTTGGTTACCTCACCCCAGTTAGCTGGCTTTCCACTTTCTCTCTGTTCCCTGTTCCTTTCATAGGTACTGGCAACTATTCACAAGTAGTAAATACACAAGATGACTGCAAGAGTTAGCACATTGTTAAAAGATAAGGTTGGTGGAGAAGTATTTGTTCAAATGACTCTGGCTTGAAGTTTAGGTTCTGCAAGACTGATTCCTTGGACAGTATTATTAGTCCCTTGGGGGTTTGAATGTATTCTCATGTTTAGGTATTTTCTGCTGCAACGAAAGTTTTTGTATTACATTTGACTTTCACAATAAGTAGGTACTTACATAAACAAGGAGGTAATAACTAGATTCTTCTTACTATGATCTTGAACTAGTCTAAAATGCATTAGTTGAAAAAAAAGATAATTTGCCTCCTCTGCATGGTAAAGGCCATGTATTTTTGTTGCCTGTAATTTCTAGCTCTATCATTGTCACCCTTCTACAGTGTCTGTTGTGTCAATAAAAATAATTTATGAAATGCAAAATTAAGCATCTGCTGGCACTGCTTTAAATGTAAAAAAAAATAAATCTCAACACTGCACAAAAATAACTTAAGTAGAAGCAGAAAGAATTTCTTGCCTGTGTTCAGATATATACATCTCATTTATATAGACACCTGTTGAGTTTTAATGCTATGCTTAAGTATTATTGGTTAGTATGGTTTTTCTCCTCTGTTTAAACTGTGCTTTTCCTCTGTAAACTCTTTAGATGCTCTCTGCTGAAAGATGTAAGTGCACAGCCCTGAAATGTTCTAGGTGAACTCTTTGACATCTGTGAATATCAATGCAAGCCTACATAAGAGTAGTATACAGGAATTTTGGGCACAGCAGCTGTGGGGAAGAAGAGAAACTAGAAGTTGGATTACATCAATCTATTTTTTTCTTTGATAAGTCAAAGTACAGAAATTTTGGGTTGAAACAGATTATTGAGCCATGAGCAATTCAGGTAAATGCTGCTTCTGTGCCTTTATGCTACTTTGAGGTTTTTACAAACTAACATATAAAAATGTGCATATAAATAAAAGATTGTATGCAGACCTATGCTTAACAGTGTTTATAACTTTCAATTCCCATAAATATGAAGATTAAATGTCTTTTGCACTTGATACTGTGTAGCCAGTCTCTTGAGAGCCCTTTGACTTTGCGAAATAGAAGTATGTAAGTTTGAAGCACAGAGATGTACAGAAGAAAACTGCTTTTTGTCATGAGAGAATTATGTTTCAATACTACATTGCAGACTCTGCAACATGCTATACCTTTTATGCCTGAAGGATCACCTCTGTAAAGGCAGTGGGGCTATGTTGTCAGCTCCTTGCAGTGTTTTTGGTCAAGGTTCTCTGCATTTTAATGGCAGGATTGGTTTTAACAGTGATATAAAATTATGTATTTCCCTAGAGTTTTTTTCTCATTACTTTTTTTTCCCTCTCTTCTGACGCAAATCAAGACTTCTGTAAAATCATTCACCTTTGCTTCTTATTTGTTGGCTGCATGCACTTTAAATTATTTTTTCAAACACTTTTTGTAAGATTGGGCCAAACTGCATGGCTTTTTAGGGACTGTTTAGGTAAAACCTCACTGAACTATACATGTGTAAAGAAGAAGCACCTCTCTTCAACCTCAGATATCTTTCTTCCTTTCCTTTGCATTCTTAGTTTTGAAGTAAGCTTAATAAACACTTATAATATATAAGTTGATATCTGCTTAGTTTGGTGTTTCTTGTATCTTCTTCTGAAGCAACTGTGGCTTCTGGATACTCTGAGCAATGTTATCGGATGTTCAGTGGGAGCTAGATGTTTAGTCAGCTTTGGCGTTTTAATATAAATTCCACCTATTATTTTAGTTCCCAGTATTAACTATATGAGAGATCCCTGCATGCCGAGAGGGAAAACCTGCTTTGCTTTTCCTGCGGGCAGAGGCTGACACTGCTGGAGTGGTGACCTGGCCCTGGCAGCAGTGACCAGGCCTAGCTGAGGCCCCTGGCCCTGGAGGAACCCACATTGCTGAGTGGTACCCATGCTTCTCACTCTGGCTGCCTGCTGCTCTCAGGATGGCAGGAGCTAAAAACTGGTGAAATCTGCTTGGGGCTAATTATAAACCAGAGCTAAAAGCAGGCCTGTGAGGGCCCTGCCAGATGGGATCTGCCTTTAGGTTTCTCCCTAGCAGCTATGGGCATTGGGAAAATAAATGCCCTCCCCCAGCCCGTCCATCGGATAGTCCCTCTGCGGTAACAGTTCTAGAAAAAAAATTGAAAAAACACAAACCAGCCCCAATTATACAGGGTGAAAGGAGCTGCTCCAAGACAGAGACCCCGGGCCGTGGCCCGCCCTCCCTCCAGT
>NW_010175077.1:5953-55600 GCF_000695765.1 Mesitornis unicolor
GCTGCGGGTCGGGGCGGGCCGTGCTCGGGCGCTCAGAGCTGCGAGCAGAGCGAACCGTGAAGCCATCAGAGCGGGGTGGTGGGAGAAGAGCAGTTTAGCTCTTTTATTCAAAGAATTTTATTCTTTGTAAGCTTCTGCATGATGGATCAAAAAACTTTGTTTTGAGGGAGATTTTACGGTTTACTGTGATCTGACCAGGTGATGTCCCTTATCTTACTTGAAACTGGTTTCCTCTTCCCTCCGTGTTCTCCCTTTCCCCTCACCCTCCCCCCCCCCCTAAAAAAAACCTTTGTGAAAAAGAGGAAGTTTAGTTGAGAGTTAAATCGTGTAAAAGATCGCTAGTATTATCAGCAAATACCCTGGCTGGCTGGTAGGGTGAAGTACAGGAGGGGTTTTCAGATTGTTTTAATGACAGTCGAGGGCAGTTTTTCATCTTCTGAAAGGATCGTTCCATACATTTCCTCCCTGACCTCCAGCAGCATCTCCCTCTCCCTAAATTGTAGTTTCTTTCTTAGTAAGTTTCCTTCGTTCTGTTCCCACTTACTGCAAAATATCTCACAATAGCTCCATTATGTGCAGTGGAATTAGTTGATTCCATTATGTACACTGGAACTAAAGCAGTGGAGAAAATACTGGATAAGCAAAATGGGGCCAAGGGGGTCTTTACGACAGGAAAGCAAATGCCATAGTCTTAAAATGGCTATTCCAGTGTGAGATTAAGAATTACAAATTGTTTAACTTTGAAAAAGAGTCTAATAAAAACATCTGTGAGGAAATAGTGTGTGACACTTGAAATACTTGCATACCAAAGGAGTTGGAAATATTCTTGTTACTACAGAGTATCTTTCTCTTCCTGGTTTCGGGGTTTTTACTTCAAAGACGTCTAACAGAAAGGAAAGAAAAATAGCAAAGTCTCTTTTCATCTCCTTTCCTACCCTTTTCATAATAATCTGCTACTTTTGAAGTTTAATTTTGTGTCTCATTAGGGAAACACAAATGCTTCTTTTTAGAAATGTAAAGAATATGTCAGTGAATGGATACAGAGAAGCTTGCTATCAAAAAGCTTCCTCCCCCCCTTTAATAATTATTATTGTTCAGCATCTCCTTTTCATCAGGTATTATCCAGGGGGTTTCTTTGCCTACAACCAGCTGGCAAATCTATAACTAATCTGTAAATAATTGCCAGTGGCTAAAATGGCAAAGGGGATACACAAAGGAACAACTGTATGGGTGCCCCCATTACATATAGCTTGTCTGGTCAAGCCTAGCAGGAGCTTTGCTCCACTGGACCTTGCAGATCCACACTGCCCAAAACCCCCAGAAACTGTTTTGTTTGATGTGTACTTCTAGTGAGGCTACAAGATGTAGCCCAAAAATGGAATTACTGCTTCCCACCTCACCTACAGGAAGAAGTGCTATTTTTCTAACCCTAAATCTGCTGGATTATGATTGTAGGCCCCTGATAAATGTGCAGAGGAGAATGCATGCAGTGTACTTCAAAGAAGGTGCGACCACTTTTCTTGTGAACAGCACGTCCAAAAGGAATACATGAGGTGCTGGACATGGCTACACCTTCTTGGAAATACAGCACAGAAGGAAAAAGTCTACATTAAAAAAAAATAAATCATTAAGCAGTTTACATTTTATCTAATTTGATTTTTAATAGACGAACAGTAACAACAGGGGCGGACTGGAAGGAAACAAAGATTGAGAAAAGCCAAAGGAGGGCATTACTAGATAATTACTGTACAATTTAAAATGCACACTCCATTCTTTCTGTACAGCATTTCACAAGCTCCTCATTATATATGGAAAAATTACACCTAAGAGTCAATATAGATTAATATAGAAAAATACAGCCCCTATTAGTTGTAATCTGTGGTTTTCTCTTCTCTCTCTTGGAGGTCCACAGATCTTGGCTGCAAATAAAGAGATACCCTGGTGATCATACTTGTTCATCAAACCAGAAATAATTTGTGGATCAGCTGCACAATAGAAGGGAGGCATGTAAACTCTAAAGTAGGATGTAAGAATAACGAGCATGAGCGAAGGTGAGTGATGATGTGGGAGTTGGTTCTTGCTTTTTTCTGACCATAAATGGAAAGACTACTAAAATATTTTCTGACTTCAGCAGGTACGTTATGAACATTTTTGTGATACAATATTTAGAAACATTTGTAAAATGATGAACAAGTTTCCATCAGAAATCTGTCTCTGCACTAAAGCCTCAGTGCCTGAAAAATTAGAAAAATATAAATCAAAATTGAATTTTAAACTGTTACAGGGTTTCAGCTTGGGTTGTTGGATCTGTGTTTCTTCTCTGTGTAGCTTTTCAACAAGTGTTTTCAGCTTTCTGTGAGTACACAGATGTGTCACATTAAAGAGTGGATGAAGCTGGGCTTTTTCTACCCATTTGGTATAAAGGAAACAACAAAAAAATCTCCTTTCTGAAAAGAATATAGTACATATAATCATCACTCAGTTTGATTCAAAAGCATCTGTTGAATAAAGAATTGATTTCAGCAGTGTATTTGTTCTCTCTACATTGCAAGGCTCACTTGAGAGAGGGGCTAGATTACATGTATCTTCAGCAGATTTCTAGCTCGATTGCTACTCCAATTCTTTGGTGCAAACTTGCAGGAAAAGTGTATTTTGTAAGACTTTATTGCATTGTCGAAGGTCAGCTGAATTTTCAAGTTCTCTGAAGGGGGAGGTGAGCTATAGTACAGAGGTGTGTGCAGCTGAATGCTGCCCTTTATCTTTCATCCATTTGTGTGTGAGGAAAAAGGACAAAAGAAAGCCCTCAAAATTTATTTGCTGTGTTTGAGGATGTGTGGTTTTGCTGTTGGAGACATGTGCTTCTTGCTTCTGAAGCAAGCTGGACTAGTTTTGTTAGTAAAAACAGATGTGGGCTTAATATTATTATTTTATACGTTCTTAAGGAGTCTTTTGCCAGCTGTGTTCTGGAGTGTGCCTGTTTTACACAGAGATGAAGCTAGGAAAGTTATATATATATTAAAAAGTTGGTCTTGTGACCTAAGCTTTGGTTCAGTTTCTCATGCATAGGGGCCCTATAAATGACTCCAGTGTGAACCTGCCTGCAAAGAGAAGGAAGACCTTTGAGCATTTTACCCTTGGCCTGCAGGGAAGGAAGACAGTAGGGTTTTCATGATAAAGGACAGTCTCCTGACATCTCTAGACTGGATTTTATTGTTCTGTATCAACTCTGGAATAGGCAGCTGGTTTTATCTCATTCTTGCTGTTCCTTGGGTTTTGAGATGGTTCTACTGAAGCCCTGTCTCTCCTCACTCCTGCCAGCCCCAACCGTGCCAAGGTTTGCAAGGACCAAAGGCCCTGGGCATGCTGCTACAGGTCAGAGGGTTCTTCTTTTTTGCTGTGAAATTATTTTGGTGGTAAGTATAATTTATTCCAAAACC
This sequence comes from Mesitornis unicolor, assembly GCF_000695765.1. Lineage (NCBI taxonomy): Eukaryota > Metazoa > Chordata > Aves > Mesitornithiformes > Mesitornithidae > Mesitornis > Mesitornis unicolor. The sequence continues at coordinate 9,391 of NW_010175077.1, forward strand.
AAAAATAGGCCTAGCATGGACAAAGTTTGTTGCTATTAAGAGACTTCAGAACAGGGCATCTCCTTCGGTTTTCCAGGATAAGCTCTTGTAGTCAAATGGTGCTTGTGCTGGTGTGTGAGGTGGTGTATGGGGGTGTTTCCTGGTCTCATCTTGCTGCTATTGCTCCAGCAGTAACACCTGCAAAAGAACAGGCAGGTGGTGGCCTCTGCCACTCCAACTTAGCCCATTGAGATCTGTGTCTTTCAAGCTAGTGCTGAGGAACTTGAATTGCTGATGCTGTGTCTGTTCAAGGGCAAAAAAACAAACAAAAAACAAACAAACAAACAAAAACCAACAAAAAAAGGCCTTTCATAACTAGAGCTGTTAGTCCAGCTGTTTTAGCCTTTATTTTGAGTAACTTTTAAATTTTCGCTCCAAGTTTCATACAAAAGACTTGTGTTTCTGATTTCCTTCCAGAAGAAAAGAAAAGGAGTAGGAGACACTCCTCAGAAATATCATAATTAAATATAAGTCACTTAAAAAAACATAAGGAAGTAGCCCCGTGAATGTGTCCAGATTAGCTTTTCCTACTGTAAGACACAGTTTTTCATCTTACTTCTCTGGTACTGTCTTTTACATGCTAAGGTTATACTACTTGCCAGTATAGCTGTAGTGTCAGCACTGTCTAGCAAATGCACTTTATACCTGCCAAAACCACTACTATTAAAGTAATTTACATTGGACTGCTAAACAAAAGCAGTTATGGCATCAAAAGCTCAGTTAGATTGCTGCAACAGCATCTAAACAAGAGCTGCTGATGATGTAGGAATACTGCCAAAGATCATACCTCTAACCAACATTGCTACATAGAGAAGAATTTTCCAAAGTTTACCTGAACTGAAAGACTACCCTATAAACGTGTCTGTATATCTATTTGTCTATCTATCGCCATGTGTGTGTGTATATATATGTGTGTGTGTGTGTATATTTTTTTTGTTAGAAAAACAAAGATTCCCAAGCTGCTGCTTTTCTGATTTGAAAAATGCAAGTGTTTTTTTTTGTTTTGGTTTGGTTTTGTGTGTGGTTTTTTGTTTGTTTGTTGGGTTTTGGGGTTTTGTTTGTTTGCTTTTATGGTTTGTTTTGTTTGGGTTTTTTTGTGGTTGTTGTTTGTTTAGGGTTTTTTTAATCATCAAAAAGACACTTCGCATTCCGTTTGCCTGACTTAGCTTAAACTTATCTAGAAGTTTGTTTTTCAAGAGAAAGCAAGAAGCACTTCTGGGAGTAAGTCATGTATCATTTCACAAGTGGTGTTCCCCAGGGCTCAGTGTTAGGGCTGGTTCTGTTTAATACCTTTATCAATGATCTGGATGAGAAGATTGATTGTACCTTCAGTAAGTTTGCAGATGACACTAATCTGGACAGGAGTGTTGGTCTGCTTGAGGGTAGGAAGGCTCTAAGAGGTACCTGGATAGGCTGAATCGATGGAGTACAGCCAATTGCATGAGGTTTAACAGTGCCAAGTGATGGGTCACTTGAGTCACAACAACCCCAAGCAATGGTAAAGGCTTGGGGATGAGTGGCTGGAGAGCTGCCCAGCAGAAAAGAGATCTGGGGTGCTGGTTGACAGCTGACTGAACATAAGCCAGCAGTGTGCCCAAGAAGGCCAACAGCATCCTGGCTTGTCTCAGAAATAGTGTGGCCAGCAGGAGAAGGGAAGTGACACTTCCCCTGTACTCGGCACTGATGAGGCTGCATCTCAAATACTGTGTTCACTACAAGAAGGACATTGAGGCCCTGGAGCATGTCCAGAGAAGAGCAACGAAGCTGGTGAGGTGTCTGGAGCACAAGTCTTATGAGGAGCTGCTGAGGGAACTGAGGTTGTTTAGTCTGGAGAAAAGGAGACTGAGGGGAGACCTTATCACCACCTATGACTACCTAAAATGAGGCTACAGTGAGGTTGGTGTCGGTCTCTTTTCCCAAGTAACAAGCAATAGGATGAGAAGAAATGACCTTCTGTTGCACCAGAGGAGGTTTGGATTAGATATTAGGAAAAATGTCTTCACTGAAAGGATTATCAGGCATTGTAATTGGCTGCGCAGGGAGATGGTGGAGTCGCCATCCTTGGAGGTGTTTAAAAGACAAGTAGATGAGGTGCTTAGAGGCATGGTTTAGTAGTGGACAGGTTATGGTTGGACTCTATGATCTTAAAGGTCTTTTCCAACCAAATGATTCTATGATTTTGCCTTAGGAAGGCTAGCTGTGCCTATGAAAGAGTCTCTTTGCTAGCTATAGAAGGTGCCCAAATAACTTTTTAATGGCCAATATCAGGTGTGAAGTACCTCCTTCCAACTAATTTTCTAATTAATTCAGTGAGTGTAAAGAATAAGGAGACCCTGAGCTAAGGCCAACTACTTGCTGGACTGGATGGAGTCCCACTGCCAGGCTGCAGTGGCTGCAAGCCAGACTGGGCCCCTACGAGCTGTTGCTCAGCTGTTGGGAGTGGAGCGGCTGCTGTGTGTGCGCTGGGGGCTTCCTGTGCTCTGCTGCTGTGGGTGGTGTGAGCCTCTCCAAATGAGTTGTAAGTCTGTCCCCTGTTCTTCAGGATTCAACACCTGTTCAAACACCCAGTGCTTTTGATTGCTGCTCTTTCCCCCTTTTTGCAGGAAGGAGCCCATCTCTTCAGACCTCCAGTTGTTCCTCTGAAGGAACCAAGCCATCTATGGCTTTTCTGTCATTGGGACCAGCTTCCTCCTGAAGTCACTGAAAATTTACTTATTCCTTAAAATCCTGTAGCACTGGTAATAGATCCAGCAGCCAGCTGAAAGCTATCTGCGAGCATTGGTTCACACTGGGTCTCTCTATTGACCAGCAAAAAAAACATTTCAGGTGTTTGATCTCAGTTTCATTTACTGGTTTGAAGTCTGTGGTGCTTTGTACTTTCTCACAAGGTGTGACAGTCACTCATGAATGACTTTTATATCTTCTTGTGCCAGAAACCATGCAGCACCTCATTTGTGAGTTTAAAAGCTTTTGCAACAAGATTCTTCACGTTTCTTTGTGCCATATCTGTGAGCATTATGAATTTAGGATTATTTTGTTCAAAGGCTGAGGAACATGCTAATTCCACAGAGGCTGGGTTTGAAAGCACAGTATTTGTTACCTCAGGCACTGATAAGAATTGTGTGGCTCTGTGTCCTCCAGGGATTTTGTGTTGATTTTTACCAGATTTCACAAATACTTGCTAACTTTTCCCACTATGTTAGCCTTACAGTTCAGGAATGATTTTGCTTTGGTTTGCTTGTTTCTTGATAGAAGACTCCTGGCTCAGAGAATGAAAAGAGCAGCACAATTGATGAACAGAAAATTTATGAACATAAAAACAGTCCAAGCTGTTTTAATCAGTTGATGATTAAATTATCTGTGAATGTGTATTTTCACTATTTCATGAGTTTTATATATGGCTCAATAATATTAATCATAGAAAAATATCTTATGTTCCCCTTTGCCAGCTGCTAAATAAATTACTGGGAAGTAATTTTTTGTCATGCAGGCAGATCTGTACTGCACAGGGATGTCTGGATTCTGCTGTCACCAAGTAGCCCACTTTGTAGCTTTGCATCCAGTGTATGTGTGTGTTTCTGAAGTTTGAAAGAGTTTGATACCATGTCTTTCATTTAAGTTCCTCTGCAGACTCACAAAGGTGTATTTGCCTCTGCTTGTTGTTCTTCCACTTTCTTAAAAAATTAAGTATAGAAATAACTGTATCGCCTTCTTTCCACTCCTCTAAGCAGGCTGCCAAGATCTGCAGCCCTGTAACATTCTTAGACACCTGAGATCAGTTTCTAATGAAAAAAATCACTGATTTGCTGCAGGACAAAGACTGACTCAAAGCTTCTGCAAATTTGAGTAAAAACTAAGTTTTTCTGCTAGTGCAGTGAGATGAAAACGAATTCATTTGTCCTCTGCCAAAGGAGGTAAAATTCAGCTCTGCGTTGACAGTGGCATTGTTCCTCTTGGTTCTGGCTTCATCGCTGGACTCAGGATTCAGTGGCAAGGATGAGCAATGCATCTGGCAAATGCTGGCCTTATTTTCCCCACCCCTCTTAAGTTTGTGTGCAAAACCCACAAGATAGCATCATCATCTGAGGCACACAGATATCAGAGCTGTTGGTGCCCATCACCAAGTTCTGGGAACTTGCTTGGTCTCAGTCAGAGCTGCTGAAGGATGGTGGTAAGGTGGATGCTGCTGAGACAAGGTGAGCTGGGCTTCATGGGGAAGATCTAGGAGATGATTCTCAATTGATCAAAGCTGTTTTTAAGAAGTTTACACATGTAAACCTTGTTGGTGTTCAGCAAATGGAGTTAAGAGAAATTCTGTGATCATGTTGCATGGTACGAATAAATCCCTTGACTTATGTATTGGTTTTAGAATTAGACAACAGAACCATAAAAACCAACTCTCAGCCATACTGGCTCTGAAGGGCAATTGTAAAGTAACTATTATTTATAATAATTTTCCCTACTCAGTTCCTTTTACATTGTGGAAAGATATGCAATTTCTGGCGTTACTTAATATTCACTCCTCTCTTCCTTCTCTCCCTCATTTTTTTTTTCAAGAAGAACACTCAATTTTAATTATGAATTGTAAACAGAGAAAATATGTCTCTTTAAAAAAGTATTTTAAAATAAGGTAGAAACTTAAGCTAAATCTTCACAACAGACACTTTCAATATCTTTTGAAAGTAAAATGCATGAAAACAATATTTTGTTGCTAAATGCACAATATAGAAATATATTGAGAGCTGACTAAAATGCTTTCAAAGAAATGTTGCTTGACAAACATACTACATTAGCCACAGTCTTTGTGAAATCTGCATCGCAATGTTTTGATAAAATGGCCTTTGAGGTATGACATGCTATACTCCTGTCAGTGGTCAGAAATCAGAACAAACTGCAAAGGATTACATGTTTTATGTATTCATTCATTTGAACTAAGTTCTTAGCTTTCAACTCCTGACTATTTGATATTCAGCCATAACTGCCTTGTAAGTAAAAATGCAAGAGGAGTGAAAAGCTCTGGACCTGCAAAAAATCTTGAAAAAAGAAGATATGGCCTGATATATTGCATCTTCTGTGAAACATTATATACGTGCTTTGTTCTCTCTCTTCCTGAAATCAGTTATAATCCATATCAAATAGCTATGGGCAAGGTTATAAAAAATCCAATTTATGGTTTAACTTCTTCTGGAGAGAGAATTTTTTTAGGGGGCATGTTTGGCATACTGGCTGCTTACAATATGAAGGATACTGTGTATTCATTCAGTCACAAAGTGGCAGGTAACCATACCCTCAAGGACAAAAGAAGGGCAATATTTTTGGTTGCTAATTGTTGTTTTTAGCAAGTCTGTATCTTTTTTCCAAGGGTAATGCATTAACTATAAAAACTCAAAAACTTAAAACTCAAGTTTGTTCATATCGCCAGAATTCCAAGATAAATGTTATAACATGGATCAGTCATCATGTATTATATATCTGCAGACAGTGCACATTTTTCTTCCACTGTACTTCAGGACTGAGACTTCTTTAGATGACAGTTATGGAAAATCTGAAGTGCCTGGAATGTGCAAAAATAGAAAGTTCTGAACGCATTTAATAAAAGTTTAATTTGTGAGCTATATCAGCATAGAAATAACTACTAATGTGTGAAACCCAAAGGTGTATCAGTTCAGATAGAGCTCTATATGTGAATTTTAAGATTTCAGTCTCTCTTTTGATATCGGCTTTATATCACTTTCATTCCTCCTTCCTTACCATGTTCTGCCATGGTTTTTATGCCTAAATTAACCTGCTTGTTTACAGCAAATCTTAACATACCTTTTTTCTTATTAATGTTTCAAACAGCTTATCTTTTATAGCAGTGTCCTCCAGGGATGTAATAGGTTCGGTTAGCCCCTTTTTTCCTGCTGACTTTGGCCTTCCCTCCTTCCCTCTGACTTTGGCAAGGGTGTCCTGTACAAATCTCATGTCTTTCTCTGCCTCCACTGCTGTATTTCTGAGGTCAACCTTCCCCAGACTTTCATTTTTCTGTGCAGGATTTTATCACAGGGATTTTGCAGAGCTGCCAAGACTCAGCATGAACTTCCTGCACATTTTGCCTTGTTTTTCTGTCACAGTAGAGAAATCATATCAATCACTGTCTTGATGATGTCTGTGGGGCTCTTACAGGTTTGCACAGCTTAAACAAAAAACAGTGACATAAACAGCACCCTGTGGTTTGTGTGGTTCCCTAGTTTCTCTCAAAGACTCCCACATCAGTGACCGTATAGACAGGGAGAACCAAATCTTAGTGAGCAGAAAGCAGCAAGCAAGCACTGGTGAGTAAAATGAGGGATTACTGTTGTAACAGTGATCTGAAGAAAAGTAGCAAGCAAATGGAACTGGATGAAAAAACAGAATTTTGTCATGTATCCATTGTACTGGCATCATTAAAATAGGCATTTTTAAAATTTTTTTTTCCTGGATAATGCAGTGCTTCTGTATAATTTTTTTTCATGTTATTTACCTTTAGAGGTGTTCTACAAGGGATAAGATTGTGAATAGATTGCTTGTAAGTAACAGCTAAAGGTACTATTATTTCTAAGCTCAACAGGAAACATTCCCTTGTTATTTCTTCAAGTTGTGATTGAAGAGCCATAGACGGATCTGCTATTTGCTAAAAGAGCATTGTATTAGCTCTGGTGACAGCGGCAAATCGCCTTTTAAGAGAGACAATTTCTCTTCCTATTGGACCTGATTTTGATGTTTTCTCTGGTGTAAATCGGGAGTAACCTAGAGAAGCTCCTCTGTTTGCACTGAATATGAAAATAGAACAAGTGAGGTATGAGCTGTGTTTGCTGCATCTGAAAAAGTAATTCTCTGGCCTCTGGTACTACTTATTTCTTGTCAGATTTCATTATGATTGGTCAAGACAAGTGTTTGTCTGTTCAAAGTCATTTCTGTCTCGGATTGTGACTGACTCAATATATAAACATATGTAAGCAGCAATGTCCCCTGGGACTCTTCAGTCATCTCTGCTAACTGTACCTTAAGAAAAATGATAAGTTCTTTAATTCTCTTAAAAACTGTTGGACTTTCCCTAGAATCCAGGATCTAATTTCACTCCAGTGCAACTGTGGCCTGGCATGACTCCCAGCATGTAGAAGGCAGTATGCTCGTGAGGCAGGCTATATTAGTTTGACGAAGTTAAAAGTGAAGGCAGTAACTAGGAAGTCAAATTTTGTGTGGTGACTGACAAGATAGAGGAGGTGCAACTCTGCTGGCAGATGAGTGAAAAGATGAGAAATCATATCCAGGAGAAGATGGTGTGGCAGGAGGTGGTGAAGGATGAGGGAGCCCTCACCTCCTCACCACAGGAGCCCAAGGAAGCTCTGGAAGGGCTTCCACTGAGAAAGTGGCTCAACCATGGATCTCCATGCTGCCTCGACTGACATAGTGATTCAGATCTAGATAATGGGAGGCGGAGGTGGTGAATAAGGAAGAAGGGGAGGTGATTAGCCCCAGGCAGTGGATTTTTCTATTTCCTTCCCTAGAACAGGGGCCAGCAGTAGGTGCCTTTGAAACATGGTGGTTGCTAACTCAACATTCAGATTTGCCTTCCTCATGAAACTAGAAAATTATGACACTTGTCATGGTGTGTTATGTTGTGGACATGGACTTACAAATCTTTTCATATGCGCTACTGAAGATCTCCTTATGGCTGTAGTTTTTCATGTCTAGTATATGAAACAATATCTAAACATGCAATTTGGAAGAGGCTCCACCTCTCCTTCGTGCTTTTTCTAGTCTCACTTGTCTGTCTTGGAACTCTGCTGGACTGGGAAAGAAAGCATCTGAGACTGTGTGTTGAGGGGGGAAGCAAATGCAGTATAAGAGTGAGGAGCAGAAAGAAGGTAGAGAACCCAGTATTGTTCATGAGGAAATACAAGGGAAATAAATTAATGGAATTTAATAAAAAAGCTAGAATACATTTTTTTATGTATTGTGTCAAGAGAAAAAGAATTAAAAGACACTTTTCAAGAAATGGAGTCAGGGATAAATGGCACTAAAGAATTAAAGCTATTTATGTAAAAACTACATATTGATTGAAAAAAAAAAGCACTGGGAAACTGGCAAGATAGAGGGACAGCTCTGAGCTGTACTTGGACTTTTCTAATATTTTTGGAGTATTGCTTGATTATTTCTGTATCTGTGATTGATTGATGAGAAAAGCTCTGAAACATAAGAATTATATGGTGCAATGGCTTCTAAAGGTCTGATAAAACCAGCAACCCTGTAACTAACTCTATGACTGTTTAGAATTTCTGCTCCTGATGTGATGAAAATTTGTCGCCTGACAATTATCTTTTTTCTGCTCTGACTTTGTTTTTACTTTGCTATCCTAGCTTATAGACTTGCTGACAGTGATTTTTGAAGATCAACACCATACTTTTTTTTTCCCTCTAGGATTTTTGATGGGATGCACAGGGATCTCTTTATTCCACCAACATTCTGAATCTGTTTCTGATATCTGAAGGGAACTCTAATAATTAAGTTCAAATAATTGTTCTAACTACACTGCAAGATATTTTTTTTCAATGTATGGTGGATCTAGGATTAAAAGACTGTCCAAGCATTTTCATCCAAAATCCTTTCTGTTTCGAGGACAGTTAAGTTGAATATAAGCTGCCTGGTGGGCTTCCCCTTTTGAAATGGTAGCATCTTCTGCATGCTGGTGGTCTGGATCTATGTTTGTTTGAAAGTTTGTTCTTTTTCTTTAAGGCCTGACTAGACCTGTTGTTAAATTCTGCAATCTTTCCTGCTTTGATCATTCACAAGGGAAGCCCTTGGGCAAGAGAGAAAATTATGAAGCTGGATGTTTGTGGCATATTGAAGCCTGGACTTCTGAGCAGTGTTTCTCTACAGATGGTGCACTTAGAAAACCTTAGAGAGATTTTTCATGTGTGCAGGTGCATGCACCTGTGAATGCACTTGAGAACTACCAGGTCATATAAAAAGCAACAAAGTACATTGTGAGATATCACAAGCTATTTTTAAATGCTGTGGAGCTTTCTTCAGATATTGCTGACAATACAGGAAACTACAGGAAAAATGAACATTGATATTTGAGAACATGTGGATAGATGTTGATATGAAGGTTTACAGACTTATGTATACCTTAAGAATTATATAAACATTATCCATGTCTCTCAACTAAATAAGGAATCATACTTCTCAAACTAAATACTGAGAAACTAAGATAAATACTTCTTTCCTTTATATTTACAGCAAAGTGGAATAAGCTGTTCTCTGAGATCACTGCCCCACAGAAATTCACGTTTCATAAAATGCACAGCATAGATAAAATTAATAAACTTTGCAAATGTTTAGAAATAAATCTTGATAATAGATATTCTACAAGTGAACTTGAGAAACTGAACTTTTCTCAGAAGCAATCTCAGCTTTTGAACTGTTACTGCATTTTATGTCCAAGAGTTTTTTAAAAAGTGGGGTGGGAGGTAGGGGTGGGCTGTCTGTTTGAAGCATCCATTAGGACTGGATGTTCTGAAGTCCCTCTCATGTCACCTTTTTGTGTGGAGCACTGTTGACAAGTTGTGAAAGATTCACGTAAAGGTACAGAGCAATATACGCCTGGATGCTGTACTGACAAGGATTTGAGTTATGTATTTTTAAAAATGGATAGTTTTAGTTTCAAGCATATATTTTTCTTGTTCTGATTCAGTGCACAGTACTTTTTTAGCAACTAGAGATGAATGCTAAAAATGAAGTAGCAGTTCTTTAATCGACACATCCTGTTGACTCCCACACATTCAGTATTGCCACCTTCCTCATCTTTGAGGTGTCTGAAGAGGTATTGAAGCAGGATGAGAGTCAGAGACTAATCTGAATGCTTGCTCTTAGACTAATGGTCCCAAAACACAATACCAGACTTTATAACAATATGCTTCCTATGAATAATGAACAGGTCTGACTTTATAAAAAATACCTCAACTGAGAAAAAAATAATTTAAAAAATGACAGAATAACACGTATTCACTGTGCTCTGCTAGCTAAGAAAGCAAAAATGACGGGAGCATAATATAAAGTTCTATTTGCTGACAACTAAATCAAAAAATATCATCCCACTGGGCACACAAATACAGAGTATGGAAGAAAATATGCAGGTGAGGACTGTACACTGTATCCTGTTCCTTCCCACAAAGGGAGCTGAGTGTATTTAAGGGCCTCGTCTGAGTTGGTAGTGTTGTGGGCAGAAATGGTGAAATGATGCAAAGCACTGTTTATTATCTTCGTCTCCATTTCAAATGGTGGTTAGTTTTTGTGGCTGTCTTGGCTTATTTAGACAGCATTTCTGCCTCTTCACTGCCCAGATGGGTGTACTGATCCTTTCTGAGCAAATATTCATTGTTTTCCATTAGCAAAATACTGTTCTTTGTGATAACTGGGGAAGGGGAGAAATATTCTGAACTCCCCTGAGACCCTGTCAGACACTTGTGATAAACTGTGTGGATTTTAGTCTTCTACTGAGGGCTCTCTAAGGAGGCCTTGTTATAAGTGATCTTTGGAGAATTAAGTATGAGAATAAGTAATCTTTGCAGAACTAGCACAGAAACCTCCAGATCTGAAATCACAAGTGTCTGAGCCAGGCAGCACAGGTTAGCGGATCAGTGTGGAAGCTCGGTGATGATGATAGATTACACGTGTGATGCGCATAACTGCTCTGGGGATGCAGAGGCAGGGTGTATGACACACACACACACACACACACACACACACACACATTGGGGCATTTATACCAAGCTGATTGGGGTTTCATATACAAATATACTTTTTTTTAAATAATCCTGTCTGTAACTGGAACATTTGTTTTTTGTGAACACTTATACCAGCTACATATGTAAGCTGTGAATTTGAAAGCATCAGTATCGCTCATCTTCTTTAAAAAAAAAATTAGTTTGCTTGTGGGGAGACTGTATCTGTAACACTTGGAAATAATATGGAAGATGAAAACTAATGTTGTAATTCAGCCCTAGATGTTGCTTATGTTTCCAGAGGGCAATGAATGAAATTAAACATGAAATTCATATCAGTGTTCATTATACTATAGTTAACACAGCACTAATGGTCAAAGATAATAAGAACTGCATGTAACTTATTCTCTTTAGTGTTTCTCCCATCCCCTCAGTTTATCAGTTTACTGTTTTCCCCTGAACTATGCATAGGAACAGTGGAGAAATGAAGTGAAAACTTTGTCTTCTGCTGAAAGTTTTTTTATTTAATTTTCTGGATTTTTTTTGTGGTGACCAAGATGTTTGAGATTGTTGATATTTCTGTTGTCTTTAATTGGTGCAGATGTGAAACACTTCAGAAACCAGTTTTAATTCAAAATGAAACTATGGTCTCTGAAAGCATTAGCTCAAGAGAGAACAAACTTAGTCAAAGTAATGTGACACTTTCTATTTTTCCACTCTTGCTAAAACCTGAACTGAGAATCTGCTTTCTTAGTGACCTCTCACTTTTTTAAAACTTACAATCTCAGTTCCCTGCCTTACTATTCCACATTACAAGTTATGGCTGAAATTGTTGCTTTTGTAGTAAAATATTCTTGAAAACTAAGTGTCTTGCCTGATTGTTATGTCCAGGGAAGCATGAAAATTGTAATAAAAAAAAGATTTGCTTTGTATTCTTTACATTTACACTTTCAGATTCCTATTACAAAAATGGTCACTGCTAAAATGCAAACGAATGTCAGTTATCTGTCCAACTTTAGTAACAAATGTCTTTTAAAAAATATATAATTTCTCAACCCCCTTTTTGAATCTCTAAATTTGTGTTGGCTTGGATCTCTGAGTTTGATGCAGTTTTTTTTCCTTCTGTCCTTACTAAACCTGAAGTGACTAAGACCTCATTTCTGTAACTGGCAGTCCTTCTCAAACAGCCCTCTGAAGCACGCACCAGAAGTCCTTTGTAGTTCTGTGGTGCATGCAACATATTTTGTGCCCCAAGATTCCCGTTTGCATTTTAATATGTGCAGAAACATTATGTGGGCACATTTATTTTCTTCTAGTGTTCACAGATTGTACCTAAGATGACAGAACTTTTCCATCTCTTGGAAGAAGTGTGTTTGCTTTTCACAAGAAGTTTTCTTGTAGTTTCTTATCTGAACGACCTATCAGGACATAATTATTCTGAGCAAGAACAGGAGAAACATGGAATTATTGTGAAACAACATCCTTTTCTTGCACTATTGCTAGTTGCCCAGTTTGAGCTAAAATAGAACTATTTCTCTATTTAATGATTTTACTTTTTCAATTAAGTCTCTTAAGTGACAGCACTTTCTGAAAATAATGGCATGTTTTTCCAGACAGCGTTCATTTCTACAACTGAGACTGCTTGATGTTTATAGCTCTTGCTTATGCTTGTGCCTATGGAGACCAAGGCTGCTGCAACATCATGGATGCGTATCGGGGTGTTGCAAGTGAGGTGTCGCATCTGCGGGGAGGAACGGGCATGACAGATGGCCCAAAACTGACCAACAAGGTATTCCATCCCACATATGTCATACTCAGTATAAAGCTGAGATACCATGAGGGACTCGGCCCTTTTTCCTGTCTCTTTTTCCTCACCTTCATCACTTCTTCTGCTATGGCCAATGTCCGAGCAGAACCCTGCTAATTCTTCTGCCTTTGATCCCAATCCATGTGTTCCTGAATCCAGTTCCTGCATCCTGCTCCCACCTGCTGCTGGGTCCAGTCTGGGACTTTTCCAGTCCACTGCTCTGCAGAGCCTCTGGTGACCATAATTGTCACTGGGGGAGAGGAGGGGGAGCTGTTGGGAGGAGGACATGATATTAAGTTTTGTATATACTTGTACATATCCCATTATTTTCCTATTTACACTATTATCCTGTAGTAGTATTATTATTGTTTGATTAAACTTGTTAGTTTTCTTTTCAGACCTATGAGTCTCCCTCCCTCATTCCCTTTTACCTTCCCTTCTGGGGAGGGGAGAGGGGCTAATAGAGAGGCTCATTGTTTAGTGGCTAGCCCAGCCCTAAACCATGACTCCAGTAGCGCAGGAATGAATCACAGACATAGCGAACACATTCAAGAACTAATACCAACAACGGGCAATAGATAAAAGATGAAAACAGACTAGTAATAACAAAGACAAGAAGCCGAATTTAGGCACAGTATGTAACTCAGCAGGAACACATTCGGACACTCTTACAGAAGAAACTCCAATGCAGCGTGGTGGTACAGGGAAATAAAACTCTTAGAGTGGTGCAGGTAATGGATTTTTCAGTTGGGTGGCCAAATTTAAGCATCATAAGTGTGTATAGGGGGGAAGGCTCATGTTGACTTAACGTGCAAGGTTCGAGGATATTTTTGTAATGCAAAGATCTGAAGAATGTCATTCTGTTCAGTTACGAATGCTACGGCTGCAGAGAACACTTGGTAGAAAACTCAATTATCTTTTGAAGGTATTTAAACCTTGAAAAACTAAGTTAGTCTCAAAATGGATATGCTGTTCTAGTTGTAAAATGTCAAAATCCTTCCATCCTCCCCACCGCTTCCTTCCTGCTTGAAAATATTTATCAAGTCTGGTCATATTTGTGGATACTTGTCTTGGGGTACATTAGAAGGCAGAAAAATGAAAGAAACCCTGTTTTTGTGTAAATTCACTGGATGAAGGGTTCATCATATCTGTACCCAGTTGCTTTTCTGTATAGACACTTCTTTTTTCCCCCAGAAAATTAAATGATACATTGCAATTAGCTCATTAAACAATTCAGTCAAGAAATTTTTGATTAAAAAAAATCACAAAAAACTTGTGATTATTACAGTGAACTTGTAGTAGTTTGGATTTTCCATTTGAAATATCTAAGATATCCTTCTCTCAGAAGATTGCATTTTTCAGTCAACGTGAAACAGGTTTATGATGACTGTGAGCATGAGTTTGCTTTCTCTTTCTTTAAGCATGTGCTTTCATGAGCAAAATCACTGTATGTGTAAGTATATGCATACATATAAACAGGGAGTGCTCTGTAATATAACAACCCTAACATCTGATTAACATATGCATTCTTGCCTGTGCAGGTTTGTTTTTGGTTTCTTTTTGTTTTTGTTTTTATGTGGGGTAGGTATTTGTGATCATGTTCACATTAAGCTTCTAAAGGTAGTTTCTTTCTATGTAGTACTTAAAGGGCAGAGTGACTTTTGCAGCCAGCCTAATTTTCTTGCTCTCTCCCTCCATCTCAGACTTGTTAAGGCTGCTGTGGAATTTCCCGAGTTTTCTTAGTAGAGAATATATGTTGCCACTCTGGCAACAGTGTGAACTTGGGTTAATGATGTTCATGTATTAATATTTTTGATACATTGAGAAAGGCAAGCAAAGAAAGAAAAATGTTGAATAGTTTCAGAAGTCTTGTGGCATTTCTTCTTACATCACTGAAGAGAGCTCTGTCTTAAAGATGGGGAGGATGGCATGGCATTATAATAGAAAAGTGTCATACTTACCAAAGAACTGTTTCTTTACCATAGAGCCATATACCTATCAGGTTTCTTGTCTCTATGTTTGTTTCGGACTAGGAGACTGCAGGTAATGAGAAGGTGTGAAGCAGCAGCTCTTCTGTGATGATTGTTTTCATCTCCATTTGCGGTTGCCCAGCTGCAGACTATAATAACACCAGAATTTTGTTGTAAGGACAAACTTACAACAGGGTAGGACAAACTTACAACAGCTTTCACCTGGGACCCTTATGCTCATTACTCTGTGTCTTTACATTGGACAAAGAGCATCTTGAAACTGTTCTCTCTTACGGATGTCTTACTTGCTAGTTATAATGATTTGTGCCATTTGGGCACATTTTTGCCTTTAGCCCTGTAAAAAAAATCCCAAATACCTGGCCTTTTTGGAATTGGTTGCCTTTAGCTATGTTTTCAACATCTTAGAAATGTGTAGGGAGGGGGAAACGATAAATCTGCGTTGTGTAGCTAGGTTCAGATCTTGTATTCCAGGAAGCTTGTAATAGGGACACAATCTGTTGATTTTGTGTGTGCATGGAATTTGGAAGATGACAATGTCTACTTGCAACATGAAATGTAATTCATTAAGGTACTTCTCATAGTTATCTTTCCTTTAGCAATGATGAGGAGGAGCTTACATCCCAGGTACAATAAAGAGGGATCAAATCAGTAAGTACTATAAACCAAAATAGAAATAAATAAGAGGAAAACCCACTTTTTAATAGCCTGGAATTTCAGAGTCTGACAGGGTGTTGAGCAAACTAAATTGCTACTATGACATGGAATGAGGATTTCGTGTCCCTTTTCTGTTGTTCTTTGGCTTGAATACAATTTGGTTTCTTATGCAGCAAAAATTTTGACTCAATTTTCTTGCCAAAGAAAATATTACTAGGCTACAGCAGAAAAAAAAAGAAACTATTGTTGAGCTATCTTTTATCCGTGTATTTGCTGTGATGAAGTATATACTGTATCGATGCTTTGTAGGTTTAAATGTATAGATGTCCTGTGGAGATGTCCTCACAGTATCCTCAGATAACTACTACTTTTTTTTTTTTTTGGGGGGGGGGGTGGTGTGTATGGAGGGAAGCAATTGTTGGTTTTATTTTATATAATTTCAAAATGTCATATAACATTGTGTGTTAAGTGGTTGAACTTTAGGTTGATTTTCATTAATATTATGCAGGATTAATTTTCTTTCTGAAAACAGAAGACCAATTTTAAAATTCATCTTGGTATACTTCTCGACCTGGTTGCCACTTAAAGTATGTGTTTTGTAAAAAAAAAAAAATCACTTAATCTGGGAAGACATTAATTATCTCCAAAACATGCATCTCACTGTTGTGGCCAATACACATCATGTAATTCTGAGATGAATTTCCAGAGCATTGGTGCAAATATGCCAACATTTAAAAGTTAAATACAAACGGATCCAGATGAAAGCAAATCGCAGAGGTCCTTATCTGGCAAATATCTATGTACTTAACTTTATTGACGTGAACATTAAGGATGAATTTAACTGGATTATTTATGTAAAATTAAGCAGATCTACTAAGGCTCATTTGTGTCATTTCCTTCTCACTAAGGACATGAAAATGAATATTAATAAGCTCTGCAGAAGTCTTGCAAAGATGTCTATATGTAGGCAGGCACTTAGTTTTTAAGGTCTGTGGAGTCAAAGTATTTGTGTCTGTAAAACGTAAACATGTGCAGAAGACTTGGCAGAATCAGCCCATGTGTCTAAGCTGATATATTTATAGTATCAAACCACACTCATTTACTCAGAATAAAGCCATTATTTGAGTGACTTTTCAAGCTGAAAAGACTCTGGGAATTTGGAATGGCAATGAAGTTCCAAGTATTATTAAAAGAAAAATAGTCTTGTACCAGCTTCCTGTTAATTTTAATTGTATTACACCTCGTTTTTAATTCAAATGAGCTAAACTCATCACTGGCTGTAAATCCATAGGGTGTTTATTTTCACTCATTTTCTCCCATGAAATGTATTATTAGCACATCATATTTGAGTCCTTGCTTATTGCAGATAAGTCCTTTTTCCATTCAGTGATAATTTCATATTCAAATTGTGTATACATTAGCAATGTGATTTAATTCTCCAGTTTATTTATGTTTGAAAGGCTAATGTTTTTCAAACCACAATTTAAGGGTGCCTGTAATAAGGCAAATTACAGGTTCCCAAGTGAGTCAAGTTGTGTGAATTGTCAGCTTGCATTGGCATGCAAAGGAAAGTCCTAAACTGTCATAAGTTACATATTGTGGGGCCAGAGAAGAGTAGAGTAACAAGCAAATCAAGTGAAAAAGGAATTTGCCCAGCAGCAATTCCCTACAGAGCAGGTATAACTGCAAGACTCATGTAAATCACTGCAGAGAGAATGGAAAAACAGATTGTAGTTATTTATTCTCATACCTTTCCTTCATTCAAAGAAGAAATTCCATAAGCTTTCTATTTTAGGGGAAGATAGTGGCACTTAGGTCCCTGCCATAAATTGGGTGATCTATCACTGTATATCATCAAGAGTAATTCAGTTCCTTTCTGCCAATCGGACAACACTGTGCATATAAAGATCTCACTTTTCACCAGCAGAGGTGGTACTAATATTTTACCAAGGATTTCTGTGAAAGTAGCATGTGAATTTTTCTGCAAAAACACCTTTCCTAGATGAACACTACAATTTTTTTCATTAAGGCTTTTCACTATGAATATTCATTGGCTTCTGGAAAATTTCTCTGTAAGGCATTGCCATGCTTGCAAGAGACTTATGCCATCAACTAAAATTAGCATAATTAACCAGCAGTGATTAGAGCACCTTGGCAGTATAGAAATGGGGTCAACTTTTGTAACTTTAAGTATGTTATAGCAAAATTTCCTGGGCTGGAAAGATGTGTTACTGTTTTGTGATAGAGGATTATGGCCCAAATTACAGGCTGACTAGCAGTTTCAGGGATTTCTAACTATGATCTCTCTTAGACCCTTCCACTCATTTCTCCGCCTTACTTTGCTGGGAGATTCTTGGAAAAACTTGTAAGAAAAGTGCATGTAGGCACAGCAATGAACTTGTCTCGGGCTGGTGTAGATTTTCTAGTACCCTGTGACACCACTTTGATTCTGCACCTTCTCATGAGCTTAGACAAGCCTGGCAGAGTATAAGATCATCAACTATTATTGTATCACTTCACAATCAAAGAAATTCCTACTACATGCTGTCAGTTGCTTTCAGAAGTGAAAATGATGATGGCCAGCAGCACTTGGAAGCTGATAATTACTTGACATTAGAACTAGCAGAGGAGGACAGGACATTCTCCAGGAATATTTATTTGAATTTTAATATGCATTTTTTCAATGCCATTCGTTCCTCACCAGTTCATTTTTCCTGTGAGCACTTGGGCAGTTGATCCTGACTGATATGGAAACTTAACTGGATGGCTGATGTGTGTTTTGAGGTTGTTGTTGTCAAAGAGGCATTTTGTTGGCTTTTAAAAAATTGCCAAATACTAGAAATTGCAGTGGCATGGTATGCACCTTACTTGTTTGGCTACTCTAAAAAAAAAAACCCAAAACAACACCAACCTCCCCCCTCCCAAACTACACCAAAACAAAACACAAGAAAATTAAATATTGGCTACCTCTCTACATCCGTAAGTGCCAAAATACCTCTAACTGTGTCCAGAAACAATTGTGTTGCATTGGTTGGATGAATTGTATGAGGCGAAAGGCTGCTTTCATATATTTGGTTCGATTTTAGAATGGAGACAAGATGATGTGACTTCACACATCTGTGGCAATGAACACTCAAGCTCAGACATCATAGGCTTGCAGAAAGCTTCTTTGTAATTAGTGTAATCCATTGTTTATTTAATACATCTGTGAAATTCTGATTGTATGTGGATAATGTAAGTTTAATCTACATTTGTTGGAGAAGTTGATTTTGCTTTGCATTACTGCATAGTATGCATTGGCCCTCAGAGGAATATTTATTTACTTAGACTTACTGTAGTTTGAAATAATGTTGGGTTTTTTTGTGGTTCTCGTTTTCTCATTGTCTTCCTCTCATGCATCGCTCACCTGAAAAGTTGTAACTCCTTCTAGGGTGAGCCACGGTATGGGTCTAAGCTGGATAAATCCATAAAGTAATTTTGTTTTCTGTAGCTTAAATATGAGACTGAATAGATTGATTCTGTTCTTTGATAATAAATTTCTGTTGTGACGAGGGTGGGGAGAAGTGAAGTTTCTTCCCTTAATCCTTGTGTGTAAAATGACTCTACCTGGTTTGTGACTATCGAGTGTGATTTCTGCCTCTTCCCATCACCCCTTTTTTATCACATTATCCCAACTTTAATCTCAATGCTCTCCATTATCTTACTAGATTGCATTTAGTTGGATCTTTAAAAGTGAGAGACATTGATAAGCCTCTCAAAAAGCTTGCTTTTGTGCTCATCATATCTTCTCTTGTGATGAGGCTACAGTCTAATCTTTACTGAAAGATACTGCCTGGGCTCTCCCATTCAGTGTCTCCATTATTACAGACTGTACGGCTACTACAGAACCACAGCTTTCTATTAGTTCAGTAAATGTAGTTTCAACTACAGTGTAGTCTCGCTATTGCATTTCAATTTAATGTGGCCTTTGCTAGAACTTTATCAAAGTAAATTTTACTGTTTTGGAAATCTTTCTTGATGAATCACCCATAACATAAATACCTGCACACAAATTACCCAGCTCTGTATTCTTCATTATTTCAGAACACATTAAAATGTTGAGCTTTGACATGTGGAAAAAAAATTATCCAGAGTGAAAATAAAACATTCCTCTGAATTGTGGACTTCAAAGGAAAATGCCATTTGCAATGGGATTACTTTCTATATGTTCCTACTCTGAATTAAGCAAGTACTCCAACTGAATGATTTCCTTTTTGCATTCTCTCTTTCTTACATGTGAAATCTCATATCTATTTTTACAGAGTTCTCAGTATATTTTCAGAGCATATTTAAAAAACCTTTTTTGGCTCTTTCTGCTGAGTCCTTTCTTGCTTCATTGTCTCATCAAAGTCTTGAAAAGCAAATGTATTAAACTTTTACTGTCATAGTAAACTTAAATCTGTTTCCTCAGGAGAAACAGTGAATAAAGACTTGTTTCAGTCAACTTTGCAACACTTATATTGCTTAAACATACAAACTTCTAACATTAAGAAGAAGCTGAGAGCAGTGTCATAGTATATACTTAGGGTGGTATTTAGTGGCCATGTATGAATTTAAACAGTTATTTCTTATCCAGAAGAGAATAATTATGGGCTTGAAAACAGATGCAAGAGTCAATAGGAAAATGAGTGTGTAATGAGGAACTCACTAATTTCGGGATAAGCCCCAAGAATTCTGGAGCCAATATATTTTCCTTTACTTATACTATACTTTGTCTTCCATCAGATTATTTTCTGCATAATTTCTACCCTGTTTCTTAGAAACACGAGAAACGGTTAGAATGGTCCACCTCATAGCACGTAGTATGTGGTATTTCCATCCCTCTCCTGAGCAGTTACACAATTAGTTGCAAAAATTAATGTCCAACTGTGTCATAGGAAGGGTTTGGTGACATAAAGCCAATACAGGAACAGTGCAAGAGTCTCAGCTACCAGGTGAGGTACTACTCAGGTGAGGTACTCTCTGGAGCATGAGTCCATTCACATTCAGCCCAGCAGGAAAGCAGGACTTTCTGGGGAAGAGGGAGGCAGCTTAGTCATTGCAAGTGAATTAATAAGTACTGGTTCCCTCTAAATTCTGAAATATACTCCATGCGTTGATTTTTCCACTCCTCCCAGTGCATAGCAGTACATGGGCCTTGGGAGAGTGAAGTATGGGGCTTGTGATGAACCCAGATTTAAAAACATAGGACAGATGACCATGCACCTGAATCTGTCCTATAAAGAAATATTAAGAATGATAGCCATGCTACTTAGATGGAAAAATTTAACGAGTCCACTTAACCTCTTAATTTGTGCAGGTTGCTTTTGACCTTGTAGATGCTGAAAGTTCATCTTACGGTTCAGTACTACTGGAGTAGATGTTCAGTGACTATATCTTATTATATATGTTGAAAGAACTCTTTCATATTCTTCTTGTCTAGCAATTCAGTTCTTCACATGTGGTGTCAGTAGCGTACAGATGATTTCCACCAAATTACAAGAATTCTAAAATTGTTTTAAAAGCATGAAATCAGATATCTAGTATATTATGCTGTAGTTTTCTTTAATGGTAGTAGCATTGTAGATAGCACCTTTTGCTAAGCTGCAAAGTAGAAGCTTCTTGTGTGTGTAGCCTGTGGCATAATCAGAAACAGGTGCAACCACAATAGGTCTGGGGATTTGGTAGAATAACCTCCTTTGAAGATTCTTTGAAGCAGTGAATTCAACTGTAAAAAAAAAATATCAATGCTGTTATGTCAGTTTTAACCACAAACAAGACAATAGGGAAAAGAGAGTAAACCAAAAATAATTACTTTTTAGACTGATGATTCTATGTGCAGTTCAGGAAGATGGGAATGGGCAGGTTTTGAGAAATGCTGGAATTACAGGGCAGTGTGGATGCTGCAGGAGTGGGCTAAACTACACTCTTGGATACAAATATTCCTGACTGACTTGGTAATTGAGTGACCTTTGGTCTTTTGATAGGTAATCAGTCTTAGGTGTTCTGTACAGGGAGCATATTGTACAGTAACGATGTTTACATTGTACTGTCTAGACCTCCCTAAATGCCTGAGTGGGTACACCCAATACACATGAAGTGCTGCCAAAGAGTTCTATGAATATCCTGTAGCAATGTCGATCCTGACCAACTGGACTAATTTCCTGCTGCTAGCTGCTCTGTGTCTGAATAGACACGTAGTTCAAGCAACTCCAGAAGTTGCATCCCCACTGGTGTCTTTATGGTTCATGCGAGGTATGGTTTGGCTTGCGTGCGGATGTGATTTTTCCTTTAAACTCATCTTTCAAATGTTTAACTGTGAGGGCTCCTAACTCTGCTCTTCTCTCCACTCCTGAGTTTCAGATTTCTACCATGTGCTTGTAGTCTCTTTATTGCGGTAAGTTTTAACTAAATGAATGCATGACTGTTATGCATTTCCTTTTGCATTAAAATATTTGGGATACACAGCATCCCTAATTACTAACTTTGCTTCATCTTCCTTCATTTTGAATCTCTTGGTAATGATATTTTTGAGATGGGAGATGTAAGTCCCTTTGTTGAGATCAGCCATATGCTCTTTTTCTCTGATTATAATTACTTTCTTTATATAAATTGTCATGGTATTATTGAATGTGCATTGGTGAGGAAATTTGCACTTTGGCTGGCAGAGAAAATGTTATGGCTGTGAACTGTGCTGAGTAATAATCTTCACAAGAGCTGTTTGATTTTTTGACAGTTTTTCATCAAACCTGTACTCTTATTGAAGTTGAAATGTTGAGGGAAATGGTTTGATTCTGACAGACTTTGATAGGAAAAAGTTGAAACATTCAGTTTTGAACAACTCTGATTCACTTTCTCTTGATGTGAAATCTTAATATCAGCTATTGGTATACTTAATATCTTATGCACATATAATTTGCATTTGAGCTTGTGTTCATGTTGTTCCAATCTCTTTATTTACTCTAAGGCAAGGTTAACTAAAACTTTGCCATTCCTGGCAGATGTTGCCCAGTCCCTTCTTAAAGTTCTTGAGTCTGCTATCTACATGTTTCACCTACATGATTCACCTGTTCTAGTGTTTTCTTTTCTTTTTTCCCCCCTTTTTTTCCCTAAATCAGACCAAAGAAAAACGTGCAATGTTCAATTTAATGGTTGAAAATATTTTAGTTGTGGACCAACTCAACAACAATAGTTTGTTCTGCTATTTTCAGCAGTGATTTCTTCATGTTGTACAAGCTAAGTAGAGCCAGGTCTGGGGTCTATGAAAGTCAGCTTTTGCTGGGAGAGAGAAAAAAAACTTGCTTTTTTTTGGAGTTCTTTGTTAAAATCAGGATCATTTATATGTTTGAAATAATCACCAGTGTTACCAGACATTCAAAAGCTTGAATCAGGATTTAGTTTCTGGTTTTGTCCAATGGGGTATAAAACTGTGCATTTCAGTTTCCTGTAATTTCCTTGTCATCATAAATCCTTCCAATTACATTCTGTTGTCTTCTGCTTGAATCTGGTTAGGACTTTTCATTTCCCTTTCCTCACTTTTTGTGCTGCCTTGCACAAGTACCGCAAGATGATTCCTTTTGGAAATCAATGAAGTTGTTTTGTTTCATGAAAAGTTCTAATTAGAAAAATAGCACCCATCAAAACCTAGACTTGCAGAGTTGCAGCTCTAGGGAATCTGGCTCTGAATAAGCCTTCCAGATTGCAATCTCCTGCAGCTCTGGGAGTGTGCTGGAAACTACACCAAGGGAGCACGTTGAATGAACGTAAACATGTGACTTAATGAAATTTGCCACTGCAGCTTATATTCAGAGCCTCCAATGAGATATCTGAAATGCTGATCTGAAAATTTAGGAGAATAATAATGTAAGAGAAATATTAGTACCTCTATGTGGCTGTTTTCTACCTGTTTCCCACTTGGGTAAGTCCTCTTTCACATGGCAATTGGCCCATGTGTATATAATGACAGATTAACTGTGCAGTAAGCGTATGGGTGTGGACATCTGCTTACAAAATGCATGTTGCATTGTAAGTTTGTGAGGTACTCAGTTCCTTAATAATTTGTGTCAGTGAGTCATAACAACTGGCCCAAAAATGGCTTCTAACTTGCTTCTCATGTTGTATGTCTCTGAGTTGGAGGTAGAATACACTAGACTAGACTATTTCAGTTGGAAGGGACCTACAATGATCAATCACCTGATCCAGCTGCCTGACCAATTCAAGATTGACCAAAAGCTAAAGTGCGTTGTTAAGGGCATTGTCCAAATGTCTCTTAAACACTGACAAGCTTGGGGCATCAACCACCTCTCTAGGAAGCCTGTTCCAGTGTTGATCACCCTCTTGGTAAAGAAATGCTTCCTAATGTCCAGTCTAAACCTTCCCTGGTGCAGCTTTGAGCCATTCCCATGCATCCTATGACTGGATGCCAGGGAGAAGTGATCGGCAGCTCCCTCTCCACTTCCCCTCCTCAGGAAGCTGTAGAGAGCAATGAGGTCACTCCTCAGCCTCCTTTTTCCCAAACTAGACAAGCCCGAAGTTCTTAGCTGCTGCTCATAGGACACTTCTTCCAACCCTATCACCAACTTTGCTGGCTGCCTCTGGATGCATTCAAGGACCTTCACATCCTTCTTAAATGGTGGGGCCCAGAACTGCACACAGTTTTCAAGGTGAGGCTGCACCAATGCTGAATATAATGGGATCATCACCTCTTTTGACCGCCTGGTTATGCTGTGTTTGATGCACCCCAGGATGTCATTTGCCCTCTTGGCTGCCATGGCACACTGCTGATTCATGTTAAGTCTGCTGTTAGCCAACACTCCCAGATCCCCTTCTGCAGAGGCTGTTCTCCAGCCTCTTCCAATTTATACTTATGCCTGGCATTGCAAATAAACATGTTTCCTTACTTTATACTACTTCAGATGCATCAATGCAACTCATCTTACAGGTTTAAAAAAATATAGAAATAATGTCAACCTAATTGTTAACTTTCTGTAATCTCATTGGTATTTTTACTGAGGCATAGTATTAAGCATTTTACAAGGATTATGTTGGTAGTTATCTCTATCACTATATGTAGCTATATCTATTGCAGACTGTGTGGTGATTAAATGTAGATTGGATAGCCCTCTGCATATAGGATGCAAATACATGTACACTCTTAAACAAAGCAAATAGTGGTCACATATTAAGGACTCAGGGGAAAAAATAATTAAGTAATGTCAGAATGAAGTTTGCTGAAAGTGAAAGACTTTGATTGTCTCAAATTTTCAGCTACAGACAAAAGAAAATCCAATATATGTCATTTTTTAGATAACCGTGCTTCATCTTTCAAAGTAAAAAATTAAATCATACAATGCTTTTGAATATGTGCATGTAGTAGCAAAGATGATTTTGTGCTTTCTTACAGAAAATAGCTAACATTTTTAAGGCTGTTGAAGAGCTGTAAGCTATATTTAAAATCAGAAGTAATGCATATCCTAATCCTCAATATGGCTTTGTAAATATCAAACAGCATTTATTAAGTGGAGAAAGATAAACATAAGGTCATATTTCTCGTTTTGCAGGCATTAACAGGTCAAATTGGGAAAACAATTTCTGACCGCTAAGCAGAGGAAACAGTTATATATCTGTTTTCACAGTAGCTAAAATTGGGCTAAATTGTCCTACTGAAATACTTCTGTTTTAGAAATAGATGATTGAATTAATCTAGATTGTTTTAGGGCAAGCATCTCTCTCCCAGTTGCTGATGGAGAACGATGAAGATAATTGTTTAGACTTCATAATTTGCCTTTTTAGTACAAATAATACTATGCTTAATAGTAAGTCAAGATGACCTGGCAGTACATATTCAGGTTGAACAGATGAAAGCAAAATAAAACACTGCAATTAGGTCAAAACAAAAACTCATTTTGATTGACCTTTAATGAAACCATTTTATAGAGAAAAGACAAAAGTAGCTAGAAAGTTGAAATGTTCTTTTTTTTGAGCAACAGAATAAAACTAGATTTCTATGAACTTTTCTGTTATAGGAGTTCTAACTCTTTTTATGGCTGGGTATTAGCACTGAATATTTCTGTTTTACTTGGTGGTATTAAGAGAAAGCTATGATGGTAATCTGTAAATATTAATGATAAAATACTGTCTGTTTATAAATTCATTATTTTCTATGTTAAAATTTGACACAAATATTCACTAAAGTTCAATGTAATTAAGCAAAAAAAAGTTGAAATAATAAGTTTTAGTGGATTTTTAAAAGTAGTTTTTCAAGTAATCTCTAAACTAGTGCATCTGTTCTGATTTTGAACAAATACCATTTTGAAATGTTATAATACCTGCAAGTATAGTTCCCAAGCACTCCAGTTCATTTTCTTGTCACTGCAGGAGACATTTGTTATTGCCAATCTCAGAGGAAAGCTATAGTCTTGAGTGGGAAATGAAAAAGGTAATTTTCATTAAAATACAACTACTAACTTGCATGAAAATTTGAGACTACAGCCAATTCAGCCATGTAAATAAAACAGATGTTTTCTTGCGATAAAAGTGGGGAAAAACATGGCAAAGAATTAAAAAACACGACATTTTATGCTTGCTTGAATGATTGTACAGATTGCAGACCAATGAAATACCATATCCAGAGCACATTCCCACCAATTATTCAACATCTCCCTCTATATTGGGGTGTCTGAATGGGCTTTCCAATCCATGAGAGGCAGCTCATCTCTCTCCTACTAAAAATGATGACCTGTTTATGGTTAATGACAGAAACTGAAGTCCATCAGAAATGTGAATGGTGGCACAAGGTATTCAAAACTCACTCCTGGGAAACATCTGTGTGGCATTTAAACATCTAAATTCTTCTGATTTCAGGTTGTTGGCCTTTTGATGAAAAAAATCTGTGAAGGTAGATACTTTTCAAAACTAATTAAATTGTTTTGGAAAAGCCATTTTGAATTATTTTTTTTTTAAATCATTGAAGACTAGATTTTTCCATGAAAATCTATTTGGGGATACTTTCAAGCAGCATTGCTCAATATATGGATTGTTTATTTCCCAAGGACTGTCTGTGGAGGATGTGACAATATTCTCAAAGACCATTGAACTGTGGAGCGCTTCTCAGAAAGGAAGGGACCCGGCTAACACTTTGCCTTCCCCAGACAGGTATGGGACCTGGCTACCCTTGCGTTGCACCCTGCAGCCCTTCAGGAGCTGAAATAGAGCCATTTCTGGGTGGAGGAACCATTGGAGAGGCCTTGGCAGCAAGACTTGCTGAGCATTAACTTTTAAAAATTGCTTCTCAGCTGTGAGGGTCAAAGCCTATCAGGAGAGAGCACTTTAAGAAGGCAAAGGGGTAAATGAGCTGGATAAGCTGAGGTATGGTGGAGACAGTGCCTGGCAAGTGCTTCAGGGCTTTCTCCTGGGAAGGCGTCCACTGATGGCAGCTCCTGTCTCTGACTGGAGAAAGCCCTTGCTGTGAAGTCGTGGGACCAGCCTAGGAAAGGCCCTTTTGGGAAAGCCACCTTGCACTGCTGAAACTTGCCATGGGTACCACAGAACCATTTCTGAATGTTTAGGTGTGTCTGGGTGCCTGAGGGCACCAGCAGGCTGGGACCCCCACTCCACCCCTACTCTTCAGGCCTGGGGCTGCTATTTTGTCTCAGCAGGGTCCATAGATCTGCCTCAGATGTTGCTGTAGGAATACGCCTGTGCCTTGACTGGACTCCCTGGGTGTCACTTCAGTGCTCTTGAGGAGCCCTATTGCTGCCTTTGTCCTGGCTCAGTGTCTGGGGACTGCAGCTAGTCAGGGGGGCCTGCCCCGTGCAACCCCTGGACTCCTGTATTGGTGCAGCAAGGGAGGCTCAGCCCTGTTCCTGTGGGAGGTGGCTGAGAGTCCATTGAACCCTGCTGAGAGCCAGCCTTCATTGAGATGGTAGTGTGCCTGCTGCCTCTGTGCAGTGCTGGGAGAGGCCTTGTGGCTGGAGGCTGGTGAGAAGGGGACAAACCTTGCTGCTGGCCATGCTGCAAAGGCCTCCTCATGGTTTTGGCTGTGTACCAGAGTGCATGTGCTGACAGAAAAGCCAGTAAGGTGTTTTTTTTAAAAAAAGGACAGCAAGATAAGTTTATATTATTCTTGAAATGAAAGCCAGTGTTTTTTCCATGTAGATTCACCAATTTTGATTAAAATAAAAGCACTCATAGTGACAGAAGAGAGAGCCTGCGTTGTCTCACAGAAAGCAAAAGGTGAACATGAAAACTGCATTAAGTAATGCAGTCATATATATTCTTGAAGGCCATTCTCTAGGTACTTTATCACAGTCTTTAACTTGACTCATTCATTTTTTTTTTAAATTTCTGTCAATTTTTAGGACCAGCTATGCTGCCACTTCAACAAAAAGAGAAAAACAAAGTCTTTAGGCATTACATTAATGTGATTTATTTGATTGCTCCACTAAAATATAGAATTGGTGTACTGTGTGTTAGAAATACTAGATATGGTATAAGTTTTCATGACAAAAAGCAGTTTTAACTGGTGTTAACAGCACCTCACAACTCTGAAAAACCATACCTCTTGAGCATGATTTGCCCATATCATTTAAGGATTTTGGTGTACACAGGTAAAATATTATAAAACCTCTAAAAGCTTAATAAAAAAAGACTTAGTTTTCAGTGTTGTCAGTCAAATTTGTTTTTATTGTATAATGATAGCTGTACCTCCTCCCCTTGATATATTTTTTGAGAATAAAGGCAGTGATTTGGAGCTGGAATAATTGAAAATCAGTCAATCTAAAACTAAACTTAAAATATTTTCTGTTCCACTATCAACAGCAATAACAATTGCTCAGTGCTGCTCAGTAGTATGTTAAATTTTGACAGAAGTGCATTTAGAAAAACTGGTTGCACTAGTGAAAAGACAAAAAGTGCTTTAGTTTGAGAAGCCTTAGTAAAAGAGAAGCTTGGTTTACTTCTAGAAAAATAATGTAGAAATGAAAGGATTATTTAACCACTGTCACTTTCACTAATAGGATACAGTTTATCAGATTATTCTCTTGGGTAAAGTATGATAAAGGTTATCCTGTAAATAGAATACTTTAATATGGGCTTAAAAGGTCTTTCAGATATATAGTCATAACTAAAATAAAGGGTTTATGGATTTTTTTGAAAGCTTACAAAGTGCTCACCATTATTGATATTAATAGCTTTTGAAGTAGTCTAGGTTTGATCTATGTGGGTGATTTTAAATATGGGGATAGTATAGAATATAGTATACATATATATATGTATATATAGAATATATAACTATATACAAAATCTGGCTAAAAGTGTCCTAGATGTCCTTCGTGGCCACAAGGGACTGCAGTGGTGTCCGGGAGCGAATGGTGGTGGATGCCACCAACCCGGGGCAGCCCAGGAAGAAAGGACATTGCCCCCAAATCATCGAGCTTCCTTGGTTTGTTAGACTGTGGCCAGAAAGGGAGGGATCAGTACCACTCTGTGACCGCTCTGAGTCCTACAGATACCACCTGTCCTTCCCTCTCAGCCTATTAACCCTTAAACCATAACAATTTGTTAGTTCGATATGCATTTCTTTTTTTTACCATCAGTGGAACAAAGTGGAAACTTTTTTTTTTCCCCAAATATGTGTTTTCTGAGTACAACATGAAAATGGCACAGAGGAGGGGAAAAAACAATCTCTGCTTGATACTGGTGTTTGAATAGAGTTTCAGAGCTGAGGCCTTTGGTTTTTTTGTGTATGGAGTATTGTGCCCCTCCCTTCCCATATACCAGCACTGAAATGTGATCACTGTAAAATCTGCATGATAAAATACATAATCAACAAAAACCAGTGTGTTGTATTACTATTCCTTATTATTTTATTGTTTATTTACATGGAAATAAAACAGGTAGACTCTATATAGTGTATACTATATGTATTATATATAAAAGAATAAAAGAATGAGGTTTAATATTTGAGATACAGCAATCTCTAAAATTGCATATGTGTTTGTATATATATATCTCAGCTGCTACTGAAGATCCAGTTACTCTTCTGATACTCCTGTCTTTTGAAATATCTGTCACTCATTTGGAATAAAGTGTAATTGCTTTTAGCAATCTTGCTTTTCTCTGTCAGGATTATTGCAAGCAGCAATAGCTACATATTAATGCCTTTATTGTGTATAAGACATTTGAATACTCTTGCTTTACCATGGCAACATATTGACAATGAATACCATTATTGGCTGCTGTAAGTAATGGGGAGTCATATTCGTAAATTACCGAGGCTATCAATACTGCTGACTGCTCTTGTAATGTGGGAGGTTTAAGGGAACTGGAAGCAAATGACAACAGTGATCTCAAGCAACACTGACTGATGAAGTATGGAGCAAGCAGAGTTTGAAGCTAGTGGCACAGCCTTGATTTGCGAAGTTGTTTTTGAGCATCATCCATTCATCCTTTTAGGCTGGTGGTATAAAGGAATGTGGCTACAGAGTGATGATCATTGTAGTTAAAAACACTACTGCAAACTCTATTGCTAACATAGGAAATAAGGAGATTCCTGGGTCTGTTACCTTGCAGTTATCACAGAGTTGTAGTCATTCTGCTTCTAGACTTTATAAAGTTTCTGTCTGGGTCTGAGACCTACCACTGCAATCTATGTGTTTTAATTATGTAAAATGAGAAATCATCCAACAGCTCCCACCTGGGGATCCAGGTTATGTTTGCAATCCCTATTTAGATCTCAAAGTGAGATTTGAATCTGTACAACAGGCTGGGCAATGTGTATTGAGCTGTGACCTTTGCAATGAATACTTTACACAGATGGATTTGAAATGGGTTCTTTTTTTGCAAAACGTTATTTTAAGCCCAAAGGAGAAATCAAAGAATGTTTATTAGGACATTGGCCAGAAAGCCCACATCTGTGGACTTATTGCTGGACTTCCATATTCATATCTAGACACTGAGATCTAAATGACCTAATTTTTAGAAGTATTGAACAGCATCAGGCACCACAGAACTGATGGTTTGCAAAGAGAAAAGGGATTGGAAGCATAAATTTGAATCCCAATCTTTGCAAAGCAACAGCTGTGTGTGCACCCGTGCAATTCCACAGAACTAATGTTCTAGTAATCGTACAGACCTTTGGAAGAATCTTCTAATCTGTTGATGTTTGATACGAGTTTTAAATTCTTAAAATAAATATATTGGGTCATTGAGAATATCAGTGTTCAAGATTATGCATATTCTCCTTATTTTCTCTTCCCCAAAGGAGTTCGCTATGAGGCCAACCGATGCACAACATAAGGATCGCCAGTCTTAAATTCTTGCATTTATTGCTCTTTTACTTTTTTCATCAGAGTCTGAATCTAGTAAATATATTTTTCTTTCTTTCTTTTCTTGCATTCTTTTTTTAGGTCTAGATAAAGTTCTAGGGAAGTAATTAAAGCTTATGCAGAATTTGTTTCCAAGGGTGGCGGTTTGTTTTTAGTTTGGTGAGTATTTTGTTTGTTTTTTATTTTTTGTTACTATACCAGGTATCTTTCCCTGCATTTCAATATACAAAACATAAAAAGACTAAATTATGAAACTTGTGTTTGGGGTTTGATCAACACTTCAATAAATATTAGTATAGTTGGTTATTTAGATAGATAATACTATGTTGACTTTAATTCCCATATTTTATTTAGTCTGTACTTTTACCTTTTCCAGATTTTCAAATAAAATCATCTATATTGACAGAGACTGATCTTCTTTTCCTTAGCAAGTAAAAATGTGAGTCTAAAACAACTTAAATGGCATATAAAAATATTTTAAGTTGTTTTTTATAGCATCTCTATCCATTATGCTACAATTTTTAAAAACTGTTTTATTTGCAAAATCTCTAACTAGTCAAGTTATTTGTAGAAATTTGAGACAAGATTTATTGCTGGGTAATGAAAGCACAAAATATATACTTTTCTAAAATATGTATGCTAAAATTCCTAAACCTAGTTTTCTATTTCTTAAGCTTTAAGGGGGAGAATTTTAAATCCGCAGAGCTGCATGAAGATCCAGATAGGTGCCTGTTAGGATAACTCTCTCAATTATAAGTCAGCTAGAGCTATGAAGTAGAAAGCAAATTAGGTTACTAATGTTGGTGTCTTATGCTGCTAAAAATGGTTATTCTGCTTTTGTGTCCAGAGAAAGTCTTGACTGCTGTAAGGTTGTTTAGATGTATAGCATATTCCAGATGCAGATGTGTCCTAAACCCAGGTAAATTAGGAAACTTGTCTGCTTTAAGTGCTGTGCAAAAACTCCAACATTACTTTTTTCATTCTTTGTTATCTAGATATCATTTTCTGTGTTAGAGTTTTGACACAGTCACCAAGTGACATTATGGATTAAACTACTAAGGGATTAAAAGATGGTTCTATTTACAAAAGGTAGGAAATTAAAATGGCAAATTCTGTTCAGCCTTGGCAGTACACAGGACTGAACTGACACGATGAATGTAAACAAACAAAAAACATGTTTTATGTTTTCTTTACTCGTGGTTGCTCTTGTTGTAAAAATGGACAGTTGGTAAATGTCTTCAGTAGTAAATTGCAGTCTATATTCTGGTGCGCTTCCACCAGATGTGCTGACTGGGTTTGTGTAAGTATGTTAAACCAGGGTACGCTAAAGTGTGTAAGATGGGCTACGTCTGAACTGTGATATGCTTTTTATCTATCATCCAGCCTTTGTTAAGGTTCCTTTAACTGTCAGAGGATGAAGGTTTTGCCCTTGTTCACTAACATGGCTGAACGTCTGTTGAAGATGTGATTGTTGCGATTGTTGTTCCAAAAAGTATTTTCTTAGACTCTCTGCAGATGTCATTTTAATACTTTCCTATGGCCTAACTCTGGGGTATTCTGTGATACATAAAACTCAGCAGCCTTAATCTTCTGACCTGAGTGGCCCTGTAAGACATTCTAGAGCTGCAGTTTGAAGTGAAAAGTAGCATTAGGACCAAAAAAGGATGAGATTCTGCTTTTGTTGAACTTAGTAGGTTTTTTGGTTGGCTTCAGGCCAAGACTTCACTGAGCTAATAATCTGAATGCCAAAGAGCTAGTTTGAATATCTACACATATATACTACGTGAAATTTAGTTACACTCTCTTATCCACAGAAATGATCTCCCATGTGTATGTGATTCTGTGATACTATATATACTTGCACCAAGCGAATGCCTTTTTTAAAATCTGCATAGCCCCTAACAGTGTGATCTGATACCTGACTGGGGCTTTTTGAATAGTTTCATAATTTAAAAAATGAGTAAATACCATGTTTGGTTTAACAGTTCTAGCATTAGCTCATAACATGTTTGTAGTGTATTTCTGTTTGGACTAAAAAAAAATCCCTCACTAACTGTATGAATTATTAAAGACTTTCTAAAATCAAGGCTTTCAGAGCTATTCAGAAATACTCAATATGGAATGTGTTATTAGAAACTTTTTATATTCCAAAGAATTTATCCTGCACTTGTCAACTAATATGACAGACTGAATTGACTAATGTTACTTGATTGACTGAATTTATTCATTGATGTGTCATGAGAAAATCTAACTTTCTGTGGGTAGATACATTGGCTTTGTCAGTGATTTGTCACATTGGTAAACTGTTAATACATAGATATTAGTACAGGTGACAAAAACATCCAGGATTTGTATCAGCTAATTAATGTTGGGATTATTCTCATGTTTTCTGATTTCTAGGCTTTATAAGGCAAACCATTGCCAATAGTTGTAGCCCAGATAGATAATTAAAGAAAGCATACATAATCTATGTATCTAAAACCCTACATAATCTATGCCTTAACCTATGTGTTCTGCTGTGCCTCTCAAAAAGTCTTGCCAAAGCCAATTGCACTTTGCCCATGGTATAACAAATTCCTTTTATCTTTATGCATGGAAAATTGGATACAAGGAGATACTTCTATGGTCTGCCTTACAAAGTGTGTGTGTGGGGCAGCAGGGGGGAAGGTCTAGAATAGAGAATAGTGTATGTGACTGCAAGGAGATGTACTATATAGACTAGTAACATTGTGTTTGTGTTAAGCAAACTGCAAGCAAATTGTATGGCATAACATTCCATGTTTCTAGTGTTTGTAATGAGACACTTCTACATGTCCGTGCAGCCTCCTGAGCATTACTGTGTTTTGTGGTGATTTCCAAGTAAGACTAACCTCCCAGATACACAGTTAACATAGAATCACAGAATGGTTTCGGTTGGAAAAGACCTGGAAAAGATCATCACATCCAACCATCGATCCACCCCTACTAAGTCTGTCACTAGACCATGTCCCTAAACATGACATCTACTTGTCTTTTGCACACCTCCAGGGATGGTGAATCAACCACCTCCCTGAGCAACCTGTTCTAATGCTTGTAAACCCTTTCAGTAAAGAAATTCCTCCTAACATCCAACCTAAGCCTCTCTTGGCACAACAGGAGGCCATTTCTCCTTGTCCTATCTCTAGCTACCAGGGAGAAGAGATCAAAGCCCACCTCCCGAAAACCTCCTTCCAAGTAGTTGTAGAGTGATAAGGTCTCCCCTCAGACTCCTCTCCTCCAGACTAAACGGCCCCAGCTCACTCAGCTGCTCCTCATAAGACTTGTGCTCTAAACCCTTCACCAGCTTCATTGCCCTTCTCTGGACATGGTCCAGCATCTCAATGTCCTTTCTGTAGTGAGGGGCCCAAAACTGAACTCAGTATTCAAGGTGCAGCCTCACCAGTGCTGAGTACAAGGGAAGGATCACTTCCCTGGTCCTGCTGGCCACACTATTCCTGATGCAGGCCAGGATGCCATTGGCCTTTTTGGCTACCTGTGCACACTGCTGGCTCATGTTCAGCTTATTGATGATCAGTACCCTCAGGTCCTTCTCCTCCAGTCACCTTAGCTTGCTTAAATAAAGTGTGACTAAACAGATTGTTGATAGCCCTCAGATGCAATGCCAGCATCTATTTTGTTGGTGTTAATTTCACTGGTGTCTCCCCTTGTATTCACAGGTCTTTCTGACCTATAAGCGAGAACCAAACTGAGGCTGTGAATAATGTACCTCCTGGTGTGTCTAACGCCCATACTGGCCCTTTTATGTATGTTGGCTGCAGATAAACTGGACCTTACCAAGACTTCTGCCTTCCCATGTTGACTACTAGCTGCACACTCATGCCAGCATCTGTGTAACAGCTCTTGGAAATGGTCCTGTGGATTTCTTGTCTTGAGTAGGATGGCCGAATTGGACACTGCAGAATGAGAATGGAATGGGATGCCTGTAGCATGCCTCTGGAAAGGCATAAAGGCAAATATGTTGTTATCCCTACAAAGCACTCAAGCAGCCTTGAGCAGTGCATGCATAAAACTGGGAATTACTGAAGCATGAGCCTGACACTAGTGTTTCACTCAGTCTGTAAAGAATCCCTGTGATCCAGGATGTGCCCCTCTGGAGACTTAGCCTTACCTGGTCTCTCCATAGCTACCACACTAGTAAAGAAGACCAGTTCCTTCTCTTGGAAACATCCAGGAAGGCTTGTATCTTCACTTCTATGCCTTACACCTCTTAGGGGAAAAAAACCCCCAACAAACCAGTCTTTCAGCTGCCACTTTCAGTGTTCTCATGCAATGCTGAGTTTATTTGGCATGTAATTGGAAATGAAGGATGAGAATGTAAAAGAAAGGTTAAGCTGAATATAAATGTACTGTATCCAGATACAACAGCAGGCATATTGTAAGATGCTAAATAAAAAATAAAGGTGGGTCAAATTCAAAATGAAAAACCTTGTATGCCAGATTTGGTTTTTTTGTGTGTGTGGCTTGGTTCCTGGGCTGTTGGTTTTCTTTAAGCCCAGAATTAACACAGGAAGTTGGTCTGGTGTAAGTGCATTTGAGCCTGACAGTGCTGGTATCCCTGACCTCCTGTGTCACTTCCCTCTGGCTATTGCACTGTTCTTTTTGCCTTCTTGAGCCTTTATGCCTAAGTATAAAGTCTTTTGCAGACCACTGTGGACTTCTGCTATTGCTTCTAGAAGTCATACCTGAGTACCTCAGAAAGCAGTTTTGGGAGGATGTCTTGGGCCATTAGCAGGGTGTTGGATGCCCTACGTTTCAGACATTGAACTGAGACATCTGAAAGGAGTCTAATATTACTAAGAAATTACTCAATACTGATGTCCAATATTCAAGTCATAACTGAGCATCCTAAGCGAGACATTGCATGTCATCTGTTACCTGTAAAAGTCTTCCCAGCTGCCAGCTGTATCTCCAAGCAGAGGTGCTAATGTGCTGTGCTTCCTCCTTGTCCCAGGTTTGTTCAGGCAGGGTTCTCTGAATTTGCAGAATATCTTGTGAATATGAGTAATATTTTAGCATGCTTTCTCTGGTATGATGTAGTAAAAGTCAGAAGAGATTTTGTGATTATTGAGAGATACCTGGTAACATCAAAATTCTGTCCTGGGTTTTGAGTGCTCTTTAGGTGGCACAAATACTTTGCAATCTCCACTGTGAAAATCCCATTTATGAAAAGCAGTTAGATCTTACATTTCACTGAGATTTAAAAAATACTTTGTGGGAAAACTGAAACAAAATAGTCTTTGCTTTATTTAATCTGATTAGAAATTTTTTAAAAAAATCTTAAAAAAGAAAAAAAGCTAAAATTAATTTTCCTACTGGGAGATTCCACCACCACCTGGAGTAGTGGTTGTGGTCTTTATTCTCTCACGCACAAGAAGCAGAAAGGAGTACATGCCTCCTTCCTCCCACTCCCTCCCCAGGCAGTGCTGTTTGCTTGCGCACACTCTGGCCCAAGGATCAGGCCCACAGGAGGAGCGCAGGGGCATCTGATTCCTGTCCCCATATGGAAAACTGTTTTGATGTGGTTTTCCGATTCATTGGCTTGAGGAAACAAATTTTCTTCTCCTTTTTGTTCTCTCCAGTTTGGGAGAAAATCAGAAGCTGAAATGTTGGGATCTTCTGTCACGTAGAGGTTTTAAATCACTTGTGTTTGTACTGCATGCTAATAAATGCAGAAACCGTTTGCACACAAATTGGAAAAAAGCTAAGAAGATCACACAGACAAATGCAATTGACATGACTAATGGGCTGTTTTTTGTAACACAATGGAAGGTGCAAAATCGTAAACCAACAATGATTTAAAAACCTCTGTGTGTTGTATTGGATACCTTAAAAGTATTGCAGGACAGAATTAAGATCAGAGGTGCCCTGGCAAAAGTGTTAAAGGGAATCTGACAGATTGATGAATGTATTTCAATGAAAGTGTTTGAAGAAGAGCAGAATGCCTGAATAGTGATTTTTGGGAAAAAATAAAAGCAGGTTTGGTACAACCAGAATAGGCTGCATTCCAGCACTAAATGTGGTGTACTACTTGCTATACATTTTGCAATAAAGACTTGTATAGAAAAAAACCCAGGTATATTCAATGCAGAGAACTTCTTTCTGATGTTGGTTACAGTCTTTCATAGAAACCTAGAAGATAGATTTTGTAAAGGATTTAATCATATGCTTAACTTTTTAGACACGTTTAAGTCTTTTTGAGAATGCTGGAGCCTCGTAACGTGTCTAGATTTAAGTATACATTTAACTACTTTCCAGCAGGGAGGGAGAGACACTTAAAAAAATTGGCTTTTGAAAAAGTAGGTTATGAAACGGTATTTTAAAGATTACCACGTAAGGATATTTGACAAAAATTTATTGGCTATACTGAACCTTGAGGACTGAGACTGTGCCAGTCCTGCCATGTTTTGAGAAATTACATTGTGTGTTGCTTTACTGACAAAGAAACAGAAATAATTTCTTAAATATAATAGGAAATATTTTGTCCTTTTTCACATATTTCTTTGGGCCTGTTTATCTGTCAAATCCTTTTATGGCTTTTGAGACTCCTAGCCAGTGAAATACTGCTATAAGTAGAAAACTACTGTATTTATCTAATGTTCTTTTCTGAATTATTTGGTATTTTATGCCAGAATGCTGTTAGATGTATAATACTAGAAAACCAGTTGCTTGCTTGTATGATTACATGTGACATTAAGATTACTTGGATGTGGACAGTTTATATGGCCCTGGAAAACATAAATCTACGTGTTTTTAAGTTAGGAGATCCATTGTCTTTATTTTGTCTGAGCTCCTATACAACAGAAGAGATACAGGGATAAGTACATTGCAGAAGAGCTTCTGGTATATAGTAATATATAGTAATAGTAAAATAGTAATTTTTTGAAGTCCTGTAAGCAAAGGCAATGTTGCCTTTCAGCTTCATGCATATGTTAAGATAGTATTCATCTTTTTAACTCTATGAAAGATTGAAAATGGGACCAGATCAGAAGGCTTTTTTTTTTTTTAAGATTTCCTCCAAAAGTTATTCAAACTTTCTTATTTGTTTGAATGTTTTGGTCAACACAGGGTTGGTTGGTGGTTTATGTTTTTGGATTTCTTTTTGGGGTGGGGGGTTTGTTTGGTTTTAGTTTTTGTTTTCTGGAAAGGAGAGAAAATGACCCTTCAGTGCTACAAAGTTTGTATTGTAAAGAAGATAAATTATTTCTGGGAATTTTGCTTAAAATTAAATTGAAAACTATCCCTCCCCAAAAAGACCTGTGTACAAAGAGATGCACCATGAAACTATAAGGCTCAGCATTTTAAAATTAAACAATCAAGCATTATTTTACCCAGCTGGTCTCTGGAATTTGCTGATATACTATTTGACTGGGGAGGATGAAGGACAGATTTTAAAAAAAGAAAAAAGAAAAGAAACACAGAAATGTGGACCACTTGCATAAAACATCAAGAATACACATTACTGCAATGTTAGGGATAAGAGTTTAGAAAAAATCATACAAATTTGGGTGAGACACAAACTCTCATCCTTAACTCCCCTAACAACAGAAAAAAACCCCAAGACAAGCCAACTCAACTTTAACTCAGCCTTCTTGGGAATGGGAGCATTTCTGAGAGAATATCTTTGCACTGTATTACTTGCAGGACATTTAATGTTAGCTAGCAAGAGAAGAGGGGTCCAATAAAGAAAGATTTGTTTTCTGCAAATAAAAAGCTTCAGATAAAGTTTGACTTTTTTTCCTGTAACTATTAATCAAGCTTGGACTTGAAGAAAATAGATGATTGCAGCTGCATTATTTCTATGTTTATAAATCATATATAATCCCCTTTTATTTTGCATCAGTCACTTTAGGTTACATTCTTGAATAAATGCATGCTTCTAAGTCCAGGTTAGTCCTTGAAGTAAATTGCACCCAAAGAATCAGGCTTCATTTCTGAAGTATAATCGGATTTTTGTGTTTGATCATGACTTTGATTATGATTTTAAAGGATCTGTTGATCTATGAGATCCAATTCGAAAGGCTGCTACATAATGAGTTACATGGGTATAAAACAAATGGTTTGTTTCATGCTATAATTTGGGAAATTGTTAAAGCTTCTTGTCACAGAAAAAGACATTAATTCTGTTAATTCCTTTGTGGCGTTCATATTCAGCAAATGAAAGATATTTCTTCAAGTCTTAAAGCCTGATCCTCTGAGATTGATGGCTGTGAGCATGTTGAACATCTTACAAGAGCTGCCTCTTAATTACATTAACATTTGTCTCACTTGTAAATGATGCAATTGAATGTTAGTCTTCTAGCTCTGTCTCCTACTTGGAGAAAGGTAGAAAGTCTCTTTTACTAAGGAACTGTGTAAAAATGCCTTTTTGTGTTACATTTGTTGGAGCTGAACATTCAAATAACATTCTGAAATGTTTTTTTTATTGCTAGAATGATTATGACTACAGCTGGATTCACAAAGTGAATTCCCTTGTCTCAAAAGCACAGAGGACAGGCTGGTACTGGGAGCAGCTGTGGGAGGATTTGTACTGCCTGGGTTCTGTTCCCAACTTCATGACCTTAAGCAAAGTCACTGAACTGCTTTATGCCATGCTTTGGTGACTTTTGTGATGACTATCAAGTTACAGTACTTAGCTCCCAAGGGTATGGAGCTGGCTTAATCAGTGGGTTGGTAATGTGCTTTGAGATCCACTGATCTGACCTTTCAACCTGTACTCCCAAAGCGCTTGTCACTGTCCTTATATATGTGCAAACTGATTACAGCTGTCTCTTCTTGCTGTCTCATAACCGTGTCATCTCAAGTCTGTTTGCTGTGTTTCTGCTTGACTTGTCTGTCTGGCCAACTTTTCTGACCACTTTATTCCTCTACTGGCTTTTGCTTTCTCCAGTGAGTTACACACAGGCATCTTTATTGTCACATGAATAGCTATACAATCACAATAACCCCAAACTGTCAGTTCTGAGAGTGTGCAGCCTTGAGCATATTCTTCCTACAAGCATCTTGATTTTTGTCGTGCTACCCTTCGTACTTTGGAATAATACTCTGTGAAAATCTCACTGCCCACTGCCCTGCTCCTGCTCCTTTCCCTTGTGTCCTCTCCTGGGGTTCAGTTCAGGAAAATGCTATGTCATCATCTCTAGAACTCACCAAAATCTTATGCATAGGAGTTGTCGCACTGATTTCTGAGTTGTGTATGTGCTAAAGGACTTAGCACTAAGATGTTCAATCTGCTATAGGTTTTAGTCCTTAATGCTTCATTGGAAAACCTACCTTGGTTAGGATCTTGCATTTGCCTTGCTGATACCTGTACCATTGTTTAGCTGGGTGTAGTTACTACTGCAATAAATAGAGCAATTGCACCTCCTCACATAGCTTCTCTTCCGCTTATCTGCTTACTCACTAGAACAGTATGTTTTACTTGAAAAATTCCTTCAACCCCAAGAAGTTGTAGCATAAGGAAGAATGTTCTTAGAACCAATACAGTAATCATCTTTAATTCTCTGTGTAGCATGTGGATTCTTCTGTTAATAAACAGAGCAAAAGAATTGTTTTCCAAGGTTTGTTACGTATTTCTTGTGTATGTGTATATATATATGTGTGTGTGTGTGTGTGTGTATGAACTCTCACAGAAATGTACTCAGAAGAAGAAATCTTTTAAAGGTTTCTTTTCAAATATAACTACAATGAGTAAAACGTTCTTGAAAGATAGGAAGTGATACAGAAAAAATATTTTAATGCAGAACAACCCAAGTCAAGTCATACTATCTGTGATGCTACAGCTTTTATCAAGGCAAAGTTGTGCTTGTTTGCACTGGAAGAAACTCATGGCAAAATCATTTGGCCTGTAAATGTACCTGTTTTGATTAGTGACCCTTGCTGATCCAAAGATCTGGTTCTACCCATCCAGTACAGAAAGGTAACTCTCCTTCATCCAAGAGTACAAGCAATTGCATCACAGGATGACTGACACCTCAAAAAAGAAGAATAATCACATGTAATGGAAAGAAGGAAAGACAGAGAGACCAAACATCTGGATGAAGGTGGGGAGGTTAGAAAATATCCAGCATAATGGTGAAGCCCAGCTGGCAGAATGTAAGAAGTAAAAGTATCTATAAAACACTTATGAGCCTTAGTGGTAAAAATTATTTATCATTCCACAATGACAGAGCAAGGAGATATGCAAACTTTGCAAATGGCTGATAAAACCATATCCTGAAACCAATGTCCATACTAGTATGTATGCCCATATAAGTTACTTTTTTGATACAGGAAAAGAGAGATCCTGCACTTCAGTACTGATGAGATTGACAGACTTTTCAGTTTTGGCTAAGAAACATAGATCTTTAACTGAGCACAATACAAGCCCATACATTTGCTTTTTTATTCTGATACTATTACCCTTTCACGTTGTAACAGAAACGACAACTAGATGTGTCTTTGGCTGTTGTTATGGTCTTAAAGCCAAGTATCTTGAATTAATTAATTCTGTCCATGCTGTCTAGTGGGGCAGGGTGATGGCATGAACAAAATTTGTGCCCTGTGCTTCAGAATCAAGTCGTCTTTCGGTCCTCAGCCAGCTGAGAACTTTTGTGGAAGCTCTGTGGACAGTCAAGGAGCTGACCTTGTGCCATGAGGTGCTGGAATAATACAGATGTTGTCATAAGTGACCAAAATGACAGACAAGAACACCTATTTTCTAGGCGTCTGGAATGCTGACTTTTCAGTACTTTATTTCATTTATTTCAGTAGTACTTTACAGAATGAAGTCACTCTTTTTGGCTGAAGAAACCTTGAACATCTCTAGGGAAATCTGTAAAGATCAGGTGGGATCCATACAGGTGTCGAAAGCTTTCCTCATGGAGGTCTTTAATGCTCAGATTAGGAAAAAACGTGTTTTAATGCCCAATACAGTTTTCAGTGATTTCCAGAGCCTCTTAACACTTTGACCTCACTTAGTGGGATGAATGTGTACAGGTACTGGTGAGCCTGCTTTGTCTTCACTGATAGACCAAAGCTGTCTCATACCTAAGGCTGTAAAGATTCTCATGCTTATATCCTCAAGTCTAAGTTGCTTCTGTTGCCATTTCATTTAACAATATGTAAGGGGTAACAAACAATATATTAAGGGGTAACAAGTGAAATGGTTCATATTTATTGACAGACATAGACTGCAAACCAAATTAATTTAGCTTGTGGAGAAGAAGCTTGAGCTACAGAATACAAGTAATAAGGCATGAGACAAAGAGCACAAGGCTGTGAATTAATGTCTTTCAGTTGGAGACTTAAATGAATCCAGCAGAAATTATTATTTAGAATTTATTGGATTCAATGAAATGAAACCCAATAGTAATACAAGTAAGTGCTTTGACTGTGGAAAAGAAAAGGCAGACCTGATTTACAAGATATAAACCAAGATGTACAACTAGTCACTTTTGGTAAAAAAATAAACAGAAGGTTAAACAAGAAACTGGAAATGGATTTATCTGTAGCGTTAGGAGCTTTGTCCTCCAAGGTGTGCTTCCATAACAAGTACTAATGAAGAATGAGAAATTTTTT
Organism: Mesitornis unicolor; assembly: GCF_000695765.1. Classification (NCBI taxonomy): domain Eukaryota; kingdom Metazoa; phylum Chordata; class Aves; order Mesitornithiformes; family Mesitornithidae; genus Mesitornis; species Mesitornis unicolor. The sequence continues at coordinate 51,569 of NW_010175077.1, forward strand.
TACTAAGGGCAATTGTAGCTGGGAAAACAATAGTTTTTAAGAACTTGAGAATATGTTAAAAGAGCTGAAAAATTTTGAGTGGTATTGTAGGTAGGCAAGAGTGGCCTAGCTCGGAGAGCGTGGAAAAATGACATATCGACAAAAAGAGCAACAGTTTAAGCAATCTGGACTTGCTTTCAAGTGTCCAGATTGTACTTCCTAAATAATTGCTGTGGGATTGGGCTCTGTTCGATTTAATTGGTAACGTGTGTTAAAGCCACAGCTGAATGAACTATTTACAACTAATGAACTATTTACAACTAATAATTTATTTGATCAATGTTTTCCTCTTTTCAGTTCCTGAATTATCCACAAACAGGTTTTTCCCTGACTAATTTGTTCATTATTCAAAATTTCTCAGCAAATGCTCTGTGTGTGTGTGCCTTTTTGGGTCTTTTATTCTCTCTTTCTTTGGAAGGTTATGGTTTATACAAGGAGAGTTTTTACAGTGGGACTCAAGAAACCTGAATGTTCTTCTTTAGTGTATTTCTGACTGAGGGGAAAAAAACCCATTTTCTGTGGGCTATTTGCTGAAGATGTGAGTAGTGCAACAGCTTTTTCTTTTTATTCATAGGATTTTAGGCCAGAAGGGACTATTAGATCATCTACTTTAATCTTTTTTTATGATGCAGATATAGAAGGAATTGGTCTAATTTCTCCCATACTGAGTCCAATAATTTGTGTTTAAATAAACCAGATTGGAACTTTATTTTAAAGCTTTTTCAGACAAATGGCTAAGAAGTGCTTTATGGAGAGGTTATTATTCTGTGTTCTTCTACAAGCTGCTGTAACTATTTGATGATCTTTATTTTTGTCATGTGGGATTGCTCGTATTTGCTGATGTGATGGCTGAATCTTTTGACAGCATGAGAGGCTTTATGGCCACACGAAGTGTTCTTTCACAAACCTTCCTGTCTGCCTAGGTATAGCTTTCCCACAAACAAAATAAAAAATGTAAGCAAGGCAACAATGACCTTTGTGAATGCTGTCAAAGCAAATTTATGCTTTTGGTCAAATTAATGTGTGTGAATTCTCTGTACAGTATTTTCCCAGTGCTAGCCAAGAAAGACTGTTAAATGTAAATTGTAGTGACAGCATTTTTTTAACATTTGGAATAAGCCTTGTTACTCAGAAGTCAGGATAAGTGCATTTGTCAAATAGTATTACAATGAAAAATGCAGTGAGATGCTGCCTTCCTCCAAGTTTGGACTGGGGTCCGTATGGGATATAAAACAGTAGAATAACATCATGCTTCTCACAAAATCTGCTGGAAGTCTTGCTTCCAACAAGCTTGTTGGAACTGTTTTCAGGAAGTGGAAATAGTCAAGCTTCAAAAAATGTTATTTAATTGGAAAAGCTGTTCCTTACAATAGACCAAAATAAGGGATGTCTACTTTCTCTCAGTGGTGTGCCTGGTTATATCTCCTGCCCAAAACCTCACAGCTCTGAAGTTCAATTTATGAGCTGTCTCCATGCTGTGACAGTGTAGTTGTATACAAGGAAGCTGTCCTTTAAAACTGATGTGAAGCTAACTGCATGGCCAGGTGATGCTGAGCAGTTTGGTTGCCACAGTTTGATGGGCGGCCAGGCAGTGAATTCACTCAGCTGAGCTGCATTAAGTGGCTGCTTGCAAGTTCTGCACGCACCTGACTTCTGAAGTGGTGGCTTCAGCTTCGGTGTTTTACTTCCCTGCTGGAAGCATGAAAGTGGTTAACACAGCTTGGCTGTCGAGTCAGATCCTGTATGCCTGACTGTGTGTGGCCGTGTGAACAAACCCTGAAATACCCTGGGATGTGTGAGCGCAGTTCTAACCATCCTGCTTGCTGCCTTATGCAACCAAAGTGCCTTCACATGTAAAAATCATTGCAGCCTCATCCTGGCCTTTGAGAAGTATTGTAGTTGCTTTTACAATTGTAATTGGCCTCATCTTGCAGGTGGACAGTCAATGCACAGAGTGAGCATGTGCAAGCTTTGAAAACACATTTGGCTTCCTAAATTTCCTTGGTTCCTCTGAGATCAAACAATAAAGTTTTAGTCAGTAAGATTTCCATGTAAGCATGGGGTATAAATAACTTCAGAAATATCCTCCTGTTTGTTGGATTCATCTTGCCTACCTCTAGCAATTTAAAAGGTGTTGAGCCTGAACAGATGAAATATCTCATCTTTGCTAGTGGAGGACAATTCATCCAGCTCATTTAGGATGTAGGCTTATCTCATCCCTAGTCTGCTGGAGGGCCCTGGTTTTCTTCACTGATTTTTAAGTGGAACTAAATGAATAGATTAGATTACATTTCAGACTGTTAAAATGAAGTGAGATGAATGTCACTCCAGATTATTTGCCTCAGAATGGCTGTGATAAAGCAGCTGCACCTTATGCATTAACGAGTATCTATGGTTTTTCTCTCTCAGTTGAAGAAATGATCACTTACTACTTTTTCCTAATCAAGTAGAAAGGTCTGTGATGTACTGGAATGCCAGTAGAAAGATGCTTTTTAATTCTCAAGGACTGGTCTTTTGTGGGTGTTTTCAAATACTGTGCTGAATCTTTGACTTGTTAGGGGCATGACATTGTATAGTCATCATCATATTCCTGAATAAGGGATACCCATCTTACCTTCTCTGCATCACGATGAAATATCAATTCAGTTTATTGTGAGGTGGATCAGATCTAGTCTGCTCTGTATGTGACCACGACAAGGGACTTCTTGAAACATCAGGTTACTTTTTCCTTAGATAAATCAAGTGTCTTGGCAATAAAGGAAAGCTAGTGAGAAGCTTCCTTCCTGCCAAAGGAAGCTGCATTTGGGAATTGTTTCCATATTGCTCTGAATGGATGCACAAATAGTTGTTTACACAGTCTGTGACAGTTCTGTTTTTTGTGGTCTTTGCTGTTAGAAGATAGAGGAGCTCTAGGTGAGTGGTAGAAAGCCACTATATACTTTCAGATGAGGTGCCTTCAGGTGATGAGCTGTGTGTGATAATTTATGGAACATAGTCCTTGTAATATTTTATACTGCTCAAATGTTCCAGATGATTATAGTCTCCAGATCTGCAGTTAAATTATTACCCTGATCAGAAATTTAATTGCTCTCACTTGTCTTGTTCTGTATGTGCTTTTGGCAGAATGACAGAACTTTCCATCACTGTTTCTCCATCCATTGAGTGATACAAAATTTGTCTTTAAAATCAGAGGAAAAAATATTAATGGGGGTTATGTTGCCTGATAAAGAGCTTTGTTGCTCTTTTCTGATCTGATGGTAGTACAAAGTGCACTTTAAATATTTAATACTGTTCTTAGAACAGAATTGTGAATTTTAAAGCTGCAATTTTAAACCCGAGGTGAAAGTATGTTTGATCAGTGTTCAGATCCCAGATGTCTTTTGATTTTTTTTTCTTCCTTTTGCATTCCAGCATAGATTTATAGTTTATAACAAACTCATTGAAGGCAAGATAGACGTGTTTTCTACTGTAGAAAGAGGAATGTTGCTTCACTAGGACTTTTATTTTCCATGCAATAAATTGTCTTAGCAAACCAAGAGTCAAAATAAAAGCTAGACAGTTATGATCTAAGCTTTCCAAAGCCCCTCCAGCAAAATAACAACACCCAAACCAACCAGAAAAAAAACAAAATGTTTGAACTCTTAATATCACTGGATTTTGGAAACTGCTGAGAAATTTAGATTTCCTCTTTCAGTGAGTTAGAAACTGTATTAAGTGGCAAGACTGCATGCATGAAAACTTTTGCTCATTGTGGTATCGAATAGAGGTGGAATGATGCTGATGTTAATTTATGGTTTGAATAGTCTGAACTTTTTTGTTTCTGAGGCAGATAAGCCATATGTTTTACAAGAAATACTTTTAATCCCAGTAGTGAAAATGATTGTAACTGTTTGGTTTTGTTGCTGTTGTTTACACAAACAAATGACAGAAAGCAAGTGAGATGAAGACAGGATGTATTGTAGAGTCTATTAAAATAACAAGATTGTGGAATGC